>NC_091993.1:113545266-113627766 GCF_044704955.1 Pristiophorus japonicus | reverse complement strand
AACTTTTTTCTGAATTCCCTATTTCATTTCTTGATTCCCCATTTGATTTCTTGCCATTGATGTCTTCTCCGAGCAGTATTACTGGATTTATTTGTTGTGGGTTTTGAGTGAGAAACTACCAGTGCATGTTAAAACAGGCTATAAATAAGGCTCACAGCAATCCTGACACATATTCACAGAAACGCAGATGGAGGGAATGATGACTGAGGATTCTGTAGAAGTCATTAAAAGTGATGATGTGTCCAAAACTACTGAACGTTTGAACGATCACTGCCATCAAAATCATCGGCCACAAATAGGCTTAAAACGTGCACCTTAACAGACGCTCTGTGACGCGGAAACTGCGCTCATTGTAGAAAAACAGGACAAGAGCAGGCCTAGGTGCAGGAAGCAGTCTAACTGGGCCTGCGGGCTACAACAGTGAAACATATCGAACAGAAATGGAGACTAAATTTAAAGGATGCTTGTCAATCACAGTAGCATCACGTAGGCCCCACAAAACACATGTACTAATTAGCTGAGAAGTACATTTGGGGAGGGGGCACAAGACCAGGTCATGATCTGGCATCACCTTTATTGACTTTGGTTCAATGAGACTTGAACAGTATGACGGCAGCAATTTAGGATGCTCGGTTAGATGTGACTAGAAAGTGGTCTTCACAGTTTTATACTCATTGCTAAGATTGGCAAACAGAGGACCACATGGGCTTTGGTGTTTCATTATAAAAATATTTGCATCTGGGGTTGGGGGGTGATCTGCTACAAAAAGAGCTCACAGACTGAATGGTCGAGGGACACTGCTGCTTTTTAAAAGAAAAATCCCTTTCCCCACCCGCCTGCCACCCTCCCTAATTTTCTCTCCTTGCTCGTGCCATGGTTACCAGCAATCCTCCAGTACCTTACTTTAAATGGTCAATTCTTCATGTGTATGTGTTTTGACAGAGCTTGTCTGCAGGCTATTCAAAGAGAGGTCTGATCTAGCCCTCACCCAATGTACACCCACGTCATTTAGTAGTAGTGTGAATATATGTTCCCCATTTTCCGGGGACAATCCCCAGATTAGGTACTGCATCCCCGAGCAAACAATGTCCGCAGAAGAATCCCTGGTTCCAAAAACTTATCCTTGTATAGAGTCTGGGTTGTTTTTTTTAAAACCGGGAATGTACAGGAACCCTGAGGGGAGATTCTCGGTCTGTTCCCATCCAGTTTCAGCTCAGAAATGGATTCCAGGAGCCAGTTGAATGGTGGCACTGATGGCGGCCCCGCCATCCCACAATGCAGTATGGCAGAGAAAAGGCCCCATCGATAGCTCGGGCCGCACTGCACTCTGGAGGGATCGAGTCACCTGACCCCTTCTTGGCCAAGTGACTGGCCGGAGGGCGGAACCTTTAAAATGCGTGGGAGAAGCCAAGGGCACAGTGAAAGCTGGTGGGTGAGTGGATTTACTTTACCTCAGATTAGAATGGTGCATCTTTGGTTTACGGAATAAGGCAAGCTCTAAATTCTCCCACCGGGAAGAGGTTTCTGAAACCTTCTGAGACAGAGGGTGATTCACACCTTTTATGGAAAATCTCAGTGTTTGGAACACTGATTTAGCATTGAGAAATAATTAGTTACTATACTCGAGGACGAGTACAGATGGTACCCGATATTGCCAGAACACACGCAAAATTCGAGATTCGGTGTAAAGTGAAAATGGGGTTGTCCACTAACAGAAGCAGCAAAGTCGTCATGCTAGTTTTCTTGAAAGAATCAGAATCTGAAGAGAAAGAAAGATTTGCATTTCTATAGCATCTTTCTCAACCTCAGGAGGCCTGAAGCGCTTTACAGCCAATGAAGTACTTAAAAAAAATGTAATCACTGTTGTAATGTAGGAAATGTGGCAATTTGTACACAGCAAGCTCCCACAATAGCAATGTGATAATGACCAATTTTTTTTTTGTGTGATGTTGATTGAGTGATAAATATTGGCCCCAGGACAGTGGGGATAACTCCCCTGCTCTTCTTCGAAATACTTTGCTGCGCTCCCACCGGAGTGTCCCTGGATTCGGTTTAGAAATTATGCCCATCCTATCCAATAGTGACTGAGATCAGGATTCTTAGTGGATTTTTTTCTTCTGTTCTGATTGTAGCAACTCTAAAGTGACATCTGGGGGATCCCACCTTTGACCTTGCTGATCTGTGTGGCTCAGTATCCCACTGAACACTACATTTACCCAGTATTGCTGGGGAAAGTGGGGTTTTAAATAAATGGATAGGCTGCATCTCTCCGATGAAGAATGAAATCTGCATTTTATAATATGTTGCCTGTGTATATGATTTATAATAATGTCATTTTCTGGCCGGGGAAATCTTTATCTGTCATGTTAGTTTATGAAAGATGAGCTCAGCCTTTTCATACCACTGTGCCCTTTATAGGCTGCCAAATAAAGAGAAGAGGTATACGAATACTTCCACTTCAATTTCTCAGTGACCTTTTCTTTAATGCACTTACCCCCTCCTCCCCCGCGCACCCCCCCTCATCCACACGCACCCCCAATCCAGTAACAGAACTATTATTATAGATCTACGAAGTGCTGTGGGATTGAAAGAAATGGGATCTTTGGCCTGTTCCTGTAACGTATGCATCTGCTCACATGTTTGTAGAGCTGTTGCCGACTGCCTGCCTCGGTTACATCCGAGCCAGGGTGTCCCTGGAGATGGAACACGTGGTGTCCATCGGTACGCTCGTGGCCTTCCATGAGAGGTGGGCGCCGAAGGGATTGGAGTGCATCATTTCAACAGGGAACAGAATTATAATTTGATTTGATAAGGAAAAAGGTTCCCGTTAATTTTTCAATTGTTAATTTTTGGTGCCCTCAAAAAGAAAAAGGGGCACTTGATTGAAAGTTCTTACAAAATAGTTGTAGAGCTGAGAGTGGCTTAGCTGATCACGTAATGTTCACAAGACTCAATAAAACCCCAGCCAGTTGGGTCTAGGTCATCCAAGATGAGGTATGCAGTTGTGAGCCCAGTGGATGAACTGTAGCGTGATTTATTAACAAAGGTTTAACAACCAACTAGTTCTTAAGAATTCATAGCAACACATTACTACTAAGTAAAGCACTGAAGCAAATACATTACAGGTCCCAATTGCACCCAATTGCAAATCTTCTGTTTTAACATATTAACCCATTGAAGGCAGCTGTGTGCTGATTAGACTTAGGCCCCAAGGCTGTACCCGGTCTTGGAGTGAACCTCTGCCATTGAGCTTTCAGTTTCCCAGTGCAAGTCCAATAGCAGAATATGTAAACCATTTGGATGCTGGTCTGCCAAATACAGACACTCCAGTGCAGTGCTGAGAGAGTGCTGTACTGTCGGAGGTGCTGTCTTTCGGATGAGACGTTAAGGGAGCAGACGTCTCCGGTTTAGGTGGAAGTACAAGATCCCAAGGCACTATTTCGAAGAAGAACAAGGGAGATATCCTCGCTGTCCGGGCCAATATTTATCCCTCAATCAACATTTTTTTTAAAACATATTATCTGGTCATTTTGCTCTTTGTGGGAGCTTGCTGTGCGCAAAATTGGCTGCCGCATTTATACACATAAAAAAAACATGTATATGTATAAGTACTTTCTGGCTATAAAGCACTTCAGGACATCCAGAGGTTGTGAAAGGCTCTATAGAAATGCAAATCTTTCTTTCTCTTCAGATTCTGAGAGCCTGGTGTCTGAGAGCCAGCTCCTGGTGTTTACATTGTTAAATCCATTAACAGATCAGCTTTACGTTGGCATACAGGAGGAGATTTTATCATAAACGTCAGCAACCAGCCCCTGGGTGGACTCTCTGAACCCATTATAGGAAGACCACCAATGTATAAGGCCCATGGAGACTGGTATAGGCACTCCGACCAGTTTGGGGATAAAGTAGAGAGGTCTGTTACTCGGAGAGAGTTTTGTAAACGTATAGTTTCGGATTACAAAGTGTTTACACGACACTCCGGAAAGCAGAGAAAAAAATGAAAGCTTTAACAGACACTGTCATTCTGCTGAGGTCAGTACCTGACAGCTGCTGGGGTACTCAGTCTACACCCACTGATGTACATAATGGGGGTTTTCGCTGGGGTACTCAGTCTACACCCACTGATGTACATAATGAGGGTTTTCGCTTGGGTACTCAGTCTACACCCACTGATGTACATAATGGGGGTTTTCGCTGGGGTACTCAGTCTACACCCACTGATGTACATAATGGGGGTTTTCGCTTGGGTACTCAGTCTACACCCACTGATGTACATAATGGGGGTTTTGAGAGTACAGAAAAAAACACATAAAATGGAAAATAATTAACCCCACGAGTTTTAAATTACAGTGATGGTCTCACCATTAGGACCAGTTTTAAAAATTAAACTGTTAAAGAATAATAAGTAAATCTAATATCCCTTGGTTGCTTCTGTCAAATTGCTTATTTTTTATTTAAAAACAGTACTTGCTGATGAGAAAAAACTTGCATTTATATAGTGCCTTTCACAACCACCACACGTCCCAAAGCGCTTTACAGCCAATGAAGTACTTTGAGTAACTGTTGTAATGTAGGAAACGTGGCAGCCAATTTGCGCACAGCAAGCTCCCACAAATAGCAATGTGATAATGACCAGATAATCTGTTTTAGTGACATTGATTGATAAATATTGGTCAGGACACTGCAGATAACTCCTCCCAGCTCTTCAAAATAGTGCCATGGGATCTTTTACGTCCACTTGGGAGAGCAGACAGGGTTTAACGTCTAATCCAACGGACGGCACCTCCGACAGTGCAGCACTCCCACAACACTGCACTGGAGTGTCAGCCTATATTTCTGTGCTCAAGTCTCGAGTGGGATTTGAACCCTCAACCTTCTGACTCAGGAGAGTGCGCTACCCACTGAGCCACGGCTAACACTAAAAAGCTAACCTGAATAATTATTGAGTCTGATAGAGCAAGAAAACTAAAGTAACATACACAGTTGATGCTGAAGTACCATTCTCTACAGTCATTAAATCCCTGACAGTAGCTCATGCACGCATGTAACGGCCTTTCGTTCCTGATGATATCAGGGTTCACTGAATGAAAGTATCTAACCATAACAAATGGATAGAATAAAAAGCAAACATGATGTTAATACAGCTCAGAATTATTGTCAATTAACAAAGGTGGTCAGTTTTCCCTCCAGCTCCCTCCCTCCTCTCCTGAAGGCCCTAACTCAGCCTAAGATATTCTGACGAAGGGTCATCGACCTGAAACATTGACTGTTTCTCTATCCACAGATGCTGCATGACCTGCTGAGTGTTCACAGCATTTGCTGTTTGTATTAGGATATTTATTTAAATGGATAGGACATCCCAGTTTGGAGCTTTGTAATCTGAGTGTTAGTAGCGTACCACACCAACACACGCGTTTTCACAGTGACTCATTCGGGGCTCTGCATGTTGACCATTTTGAATGGTACCTTAGTTGTGTTTGAAACCGTTGCCCATTGAAGATACCTTGTCTTCAGAATAATACTGCCGTCTGCTAGCTTAACACCTCTTCTGCTGATAGTGATGACTCTTGCTATGGTACAATTCCACTGATACTTACACCGTTGCCCCCAGGTGCCTTGAGCCATATGGTTAGTCTTCAAATGTGATCCTAAGCAGTTAATGTTGGTAGGGGCTTCAAATCAGCAGATTTACACACATCCACTTTCTATCAGGGGTGACGGGATAGCAATCGGAACACTCCCCTCCCCCTAACCCATGGTCGCTGAAGTCCATTGTACTTCCTCGGCTTAGATCTGCTAACACACCCCAGACCAGGAGTTGAAGCTGGGCCCCTTCTGATCTGTGTGACCCAGTACCACACGATCTGGCACATATACCTACTGAGCCAATAGGAAGCTAGCCTTCCCCCCCCCCGCTCCAAAATAAAGTAGTCAATCTTTCAGGTTTGGTGGCATTAAGATTTTTTAAACAGTTCCATAGCAACTATTACAACAACTTGTATTTATATAACATAGCAAAACATCGCAAGGCACTTCACAGGAGTATTATAAGACTAAAAATTTGACACCAAGCCATACAAGAAGAAATCAGGGCAGGTGACCAAAAGCTTAGTCAAAGAGGTAGGTTTTAAAGAGCGTCTTAAAAAGGAGGAAAGAGAGGTAAAGAGGTTTAGGGAGGGAGTTCCAGAGCTTAGGGCCCAGGCAACAGAAGGCACGGCCGCCAATGGTTGAGCAATTATAATCAGGGATGCTCAAGAGAGCAGAATTAGAGGAGCGCAGACATCTTGGAGGGGGTTGTGGGGCTGGAGGAGATTACAGACATAGGGAGAGGCGAGGCCACGGAGGGATTTGTAAACAGTGATGAGAATTTGAAATCGAGGCGTTGCTTAACCGGGAGCCAATATAGGTCAGTGACGTTTTGGATGAGATGTTAAACCGAGGCCCCGTCTGCACGTTCAGGTGGAACTAAAAAGGTCCCCATTAAAAGGGGCATTCACAGAGGAGCAGGAAAGTTCTCCCAGTGTCCTGGCCAACATGTATCCCTCAAACAACACCTCCGGAAAGCATAGATTAGCTGGCCCATCTCGTTGTGTTTGAGGGATTGCAAAATGCCATTGGCCGTCCAGAGGATGTGAAAGGCACTATATCAATGCAAGGTTGTTAGTTCTTTGGCAACAGCTTCCACAATGCTAAATATCTTAAGGTGCTTCACAAGAAGGGATGGTGGGGTGGGGGTAGAGAAATTCAGACACGGAGCAGGAGGTTCTTGAAGGCAAGATGGGTTTTCAGGAGGCTTTAGAAGGCGGGGAAAAGTGTAGAAAAGCAGAACAACTTGTATTTATATAGCACCTTTAATGTAGTAAAAGGTCCCAAGAAGGATAATATTGGAAATAAAAAATGAGTGCAAGGTCTGGACAGGCAACAGATGCAGCAAGGGCCTACTGTGGTGTCTGTCATAGACGAGGTGATCTTACTGAAACATAAGATACTGAGGGGGCTCGAAAAGGTAGATGCAGAGAAGATATTTCCCCTCGTGGGGAAACTAGAACTAGGGGGCATTGTTTCAGAATAAGGGGCTCCCATTTAAAACTGAGTGAGGAGGAATTTCATCTCAGAGGGTTGTAAATCTGTGGAATTCTCTACCCCAGAGAGCGGTGGAGGCTGGGTCATTAAATATATTTAAAGGAGGAGATAGACAGATTTCTGAACGATAACAGAGTCAAGGGTTATGGGGAGCAGGCAGGGAAGTGGAGCTGAGTCCATGATCAGATCAGCCAGGATCTCATTGAATGGCAGAGCAGACTCGAGGGGCCAAATGGCCTACTCTTTCTCCTATTTCTTATGGTCTTATGGACCTTCAGGAGGAGGCTATTGTTGTAACAGAGTTTCTATCCTTTGCCAAGTCCAAAACCAACTGAACTTGGGCATACAGCAGGAGGAGCGCAGGATGGGATCACGGCAGGAATTCTGCGGGCTGTTTGACCAATGATAATTAATTGAAAGTTTTAGTCATCTCAAAAGTAAGTCGGACTTTGTGGCATTTAAAAAAAAACGATTTTGCTGGCTAAGAAATTTCTAGACAGCCCACTGGATGGTTGTCAGTTTAGTACATGGCTGTTCCGTGAATATAGTCGATCCTAATGTATGGTACAATAACCTCTTTGAAACACCGGAAAGAAATCGAAGCATAATGCACTAAAAATACCTTTGCTAAAACAAGCGCAGCTTTTCAACTGAAATGCAAGCGGTTAATACTGTGAATGTAGATGTTGGCAGTGAACACAGCCCGGCCAGACGAACAGAGACTGTGGAAGCACACATTGGGAACAGTATACAAACCAGTGAACTGCTGCCCCCCCCCATAAACATGCTGCAACACTGCAGGACCTCCCCTGCGATATACAGCTGGTTACTCGCCTACCTCCTACCCCGAGCACCTTCACTTTAACGATGATCTGTAGCACATTTTACTTTAAAAAGCTGGTGGAAAAAAGTCTATTGGTATCAAATAGAGGAGGGTTGAAGGCTTCAATTCGCTCGGGGAGGGGTGGGTGCTCCGGTTAAAATCCATAAACCACTTGAACTTCACTCTTGCGGCTCCGGACACCACTAAAACCTTTGCCATTTGAATTACACATTCGAATCTCGCTCGCAGTCTCTTCCAATAATCATAAAGCTGTTCACCGGCGACTTAACGTTACCACATTCCGAACAGTGATTGTATTTTTAAAAAAAAGTCAGCAATGTTCGACAGAAGAAAGAGACTTCAAAGCTTCTCACTTGAACATTTACCTTCTCCCCACCTGGTTTTCCCGTGCTGCTGAAGTGTCTCCGTGGCGAAACGCACTTATCTCTCTCCCTTCACAGAGTGTGGCAGGAATGCCTTGTGGCATTCAGAATACAGCAACTGTGTAAGGTAATATCCACTTATCTGCTGCCTTCCATTCCAGCGCTTGGCGTGTGGAGCACTGCTGGAGCGAGAACCACCCACTGCACATGAAGTACAGGAACTGACTTGCTTGCCCTGAGCTGGGTTATTTTATGTGCTAACACGCCTCTCCCGCTGCAATCGTTAACCAGAGTGCTCACTTTATCAACCCGCTATCAAGCCTTCATAATGTGCTTTGTCAACAGACGGCAATAAAGGCTGTTTGTACTTGCGAGCCCTGAACTGGCACTTTTCCTCCTGCTCGAATGAAAGCAGTCCATTAATTGTACAGGGGAGGGCACAGACCAATAGGGGCAACTCTGTTGTGCTTTCATTAGCTGTCGAGAGAACTCAGTGGCTTTTAAGCATCATGTTTGCGCTAATCAAGGCATATTGCAAAGTACTTTTCAGTTCATGTACAGAGCGTTAGCATGAGTAGGCTCAAGGGATTTGACACAAAGGCTGTCAGAATATAACGCCTTTGCTGGAACTAATCCATATTTAGGTTTGCAAAATAGTGGTCACTGCTGAAGAGTAGAATCTGATCCGCTTTGTGCGGGTGCCGCTGCCTTTTCTACTCTCTGTGTAACAGTATCTTGTCACATTCCATGAATGAGTCATATGCTCAGCCTTAAATACACTGGTTATGATTTTGGTCAAGATTAACAATCGCGGTTTGCAGTCTCTTTCCTGTTTAGAGTCACACACCGATGAGCAAATGGATTTTGTGTCAGTGCAAATTTTTCTTCAAAAACGAGACTAAATTAGCTGTGCAAATTCTGATCGCCCATTTAGTCCCAGAGTAAAGGCACCGAGGGGTTTGCCACGTGCTGCCACCAGTTTGGCACCTCCCAAAACAAGCGCTCTACTCGGAACTCCTTCACGGCAAACGAGCCAAAGGTGGGCAGCGGAAACGTTACAAGGACACCCTCAAAGCCTCCTTGGTAAAGTGCAACATCCCCACTGACACCTAGGAGTCCCTGGCCAAAAACTACCCGAAGTGGAGGAAGTGCATTCGGGAGGGCGCTGAGCACCTCAAGTCTCATCGCCGAGAGCATGCAGAAATCAAGCGCAGGCAGCGGAAAGAGCGTGCGGCAAACCTGTCCCACCCACCCTTTCCTTCAACAACTGTCTGTCCCACCTGTGACAGAGACTGTGGTTCTCATATTGGACTGTTCAGCCGCCTAAGGACTCATTTTATGAGTAGAAGCAAGTCTTCCTCGATTCCAAGGGACTGCCTATGATGATGATGGAGGCAGGATGAGGGGTGCCAATTGTGGTTGGAGGTTACATCACGCAATCTCCCTCCTCCAATCACCCCGCTCCCATGCTCCCACCAATAATCGGCTGACACATCCATCCCCACAGCCCACCGCCTTTCCATTGCAATTGGAAAGTGAGCAGGAATGTGTAACTGGATCTGCCCATCCCAAGGTGTCACTGACTTTGCAAATTGTAACTTGATCCACTTTGACTTCCTGAAGTGACAGAGGACAGAGTTCCCCAGAAGACAGCAAGGTGCCTTACCCCAGACCAAGTGCATGCCTCCCCCAGCTCTCCCTGCTTCCCCCCCCCGCCCCCCCAAAATACATGGGGCATTGTGTACAGATTGTTAACAGGTTTATTGGGTCTGAAGTGAATAGTTAGCGGGCGAAGAGTCAGAGCCGCAGGTCCTGCTTCTCGGCACCACGTGGAGGGAATTTTCCGGGGGTGGGGGGGGATGGCGGAGTTTGACGGGGGTGAGGCTTCACAGACACATGTCTGTCAAAAAAAGTGCAGTCCAAATAGGTGCACTGTTTATATAGCACCTTTCATGACCACCGGACATCTCAAAGCACTTTACAGCCAATGAAGTACTTTTTGAAGTGTAGTCACTGTTGTAATATGGGAAACGCAGCAGCCAATTTGTGCACAGCAAGCTCCCACAACAAGCAATGTGATCATGACGAATTAATCTGTTTTAGTGACATTGATTGAGGAATAAATATTGGCCAGGACAGTGGGGATAACTCCCCTGCTCTTCTTCGAAATTGTGCCATGAGATCTTTTACTTCCACCTGAGAGAGCAGACGGGGCCTCGGTTTAATGTCTCATCTGAAAGACAGTGCAGCACTCCCTCAGCACTACACTGGAGTGTCAGCCTAGATTTATGTGCTCAAGTCCCTGGAGTGGCTGCTGCGTTTCCTACATTAGAACAGCGACTACACTTCAAAAAGTACTTTATTGACTGCATGGGATGTCCAGTAGTTGTGAGAGGCGCTATATAAATGCAAGTCTTTCTGTTTTTCATTTCATTGGCTGACACAGTGGTGTCAATCATCACTCTGTTAAATAAAACCAAAGACCGCCAGCATGCAACTCACAGCTTCCGGCAAACATTAATTACTTTTAAGATTAATCGCAGTCGTAATGATAATCCTGTGTTGTTACTGCAATGCTTAAATGCCTCTGGCTGTTCCCTTTACCTGCCCCTATAACATTGCTAATGCTTTAATTGTCTGGGCATTTTTGGGATTGCCTCTCCCCGAAAGCCCTGAGCCCAACAATGTGTCCCCACCAATCCTGAAGCTAACCCTTCCCACGGCAATGAAGACCAAAGTCAAAATTACACATTGTTTTGGCAAATCTTTTTATTTCTTCTAATAGAAACATAGAAAATAGCTGCAGGAGTAGGCCATTCAGCCCTTCGAGCCTGCACTGCCATTCAATAAGATCATGGCTGATCATTCCCTCTGTACCCCTTTCCTGATTTCTCTCCATACCCCTTGATCCCCTTAGCCGTAAGGGCCATATCTAACACCCTCTTGAATATATCCAATGAACTGGCATCAACAACTCTCTGCGGCAGGGAATTCCACAGGTTAACAACTCTGAGTGAAGAAGTTTTTCCACATCTCAGTCCTAAATGGCCTACCCCTTATCCTAAGACTATGTCCCCTGGTTCTGGACTTCCCCAACATCGGGAACATTCTTCCCGCATCTAACCTGTCCAGTCCCGTCAGAATCTTATACGTTTCTATGAGATCTCCTCTCATCCTTCTAAACTTCAGTGAATAAAGGCCCAATTGATCCAGTCTCTCCTCATATGACAGTCCAGCCATCCCTGGAACCAGTCTGGTGAACCTTCGCTGCACTCCCTCAATAGCAAGAACGTCCTTCCCCAGATTAGGAGACCAAAACTGAACACAATATTCCAAGTGAGGCCTCACTAAGGCCCTGTACAACTGCAGTGAGGCCTCCCTGCTCCTATACTGAAATCCCCTAGCTATGAAGGCCAACATACCATTTGCCTTCTTCACCGCCTGCTGTACCTGCATGCCCACTTTCAGTGACTGATGAACCATGACACCCAGGTCTCGTTGCACCTCCCCTTTTCCTAATCTGCCGCCATTCAGATAATATACTGCCTTCGTGTTTTTGCCCCCAAAATGGATAACCTCACATTTATCCACATTATACTGCATCTGCCATGCATTTGCCCACTCACTTAACCTGTCCAAGTCACCCTACAGCCTGTTAGCGTCCTCCTCACAGCTCACACCGCCACCCAGTTTAGTGTCATCCGCAAACTGGAAGATATTACACTCAATTCCTTCATCTAAATCGTTTATAATATACATTAAGAGCTGGGGTCCCAGCACTGAGCCCTGCGGCACTCCACTAGTCACTGCCTCCCATTCTGAAAAGGACCTGTTTATCCCGACTCTCTGTTTCCTGTCTGCCAACCAGTTCTCTATCCACGTCAGTACATTACCCCCAATACCATGTGCTTTAATAAAGCCTTTTGAAAGTCCAAATACACCACATCCACTGGTTTTCCCTTGTCCACTCTACTAATTACATCCGCAAAAAATTCCAGAAGATTCGTCAAGCATGATTTCCCTTTCATAAATCCATGCTGACTTGGTCTGATCCTGCCACTGCTTTCCAAATGTGCTGCTATTTCATCCTTAACGTTTGATTCCAACATTTTCCCCACTACAGATGTTAGGCTAACCGGTCTATAATTACCCGTTTTCTCTCTCCCTCCTTTTTTAAAAAGTGGTGTTACAGTAGCTACCCTCCAGTCCATAGGAACGGATCCAGAGTCGATAGACTGTTGGAAAATGATCACCAATGCATCCACTATTTCTAGGGCTACTTCCTTAAGTACTCTGGGATGTAGACTATCAGGCCCCAGGGATTTATCGGCCTTCAATGCCATCAATTTCCCGCCTAATAAGGATATCCTTCAGTTCCTCCTTCTCACTAGACCCACTGTCCCCTAGTACATTCAGAAGGTTATTTGTGTCTTCCTTCGTGAAGACAGAACCGAAGGATTTGTTCAATTGGTCTGCCATTTCTTTGTTCCCCATTATAAATTCACCTGAATCCGACTGCAAGGGATCTACATTTGTCTTCACTAATCTTTTTCTCTTCACATATTTATAGAAGCTTTTCCAGTCAGTTTTTATGTTCCCTGCAAGCTTCCTCTCATACTCTATGTTCCCTCTCTTAATTAAACCCTTAGTCTTCCTCTGTTGAATTCTAAATTTCTCCCAGTCCTCAGGTTTGTTGCTTTTTCTATCCAAATTATATGCCTCTTCCTTGGTTTTAACACTATCCTTAATTTCCCTTGATAGCCCTGGTTGAGCCACCTTCCCCATTTTATTTTTACTCCAGACAGGGATGTACAATTGCTGAAGTTCATCCGTGTGATCTTTAAATGTTTGCCATTGCTTATCCACTGTCAATCCTTTAAGTATCCTTTGCCAGTCTATTCTAGCCAATTCATGCCTCATACCGTCGAAGTTACCTTTCCTTAAGTTCAGGACCCTAGTTTCCGAATTAACTGTGTCACTCTCCATCTTAATAAAGAATTCTACAATATTATGGTCACTCTTCCCCAAGGGGCCTCACACAACAAGATTGCTAATTAATCCCTTCTCATTACACATCACCCAGTCTAGGATGGCCAGCTCTCTAGTTGGTTCCTCGACATATTGGTCTAGAAAACCATCCCTAATACACTCCAGGAAATTCTCCTCCACTGCATTGCTACCAGTTTGCTTAGCCCAATCAATATGTAGATTAAAGTCGCCCATGATAACTGCTGTACCTTTATTGCACACATCTCTTATTTCTTGTTTGATGCTGTCCCCAACCTCACTACTAGAAATATCCTCTCTGCATCCACCTTGTCAAGCCCCCTCATTATCTTATAAGTTTCAATAAGATCACCTCTCATTCTTCTGAAATCCAATGTGTATAAGCCCAACCTACTCAACCTATCCTCATACGTCAACCCCCTCATCTCCGGAATCAACCAAGTGAACCTTCTCTGAACAGCCTCCAATGCAAGTATATCCTTCCTTAAATACAGAGACCAAGACTGAACACAGTATGCCAGGTGTGGCCTCACCAATACCCTGTACAGCTAATGATTTACCTTTACTTTACTTTACACTCAGTTCTTTGCACCTATTCTCATTCCATGCTATAATCATTCATTTTTTTCCGTCTGTTAAAACAAAACTAACATAAATAATTTTTTTGACAGACAGTGTCTGAACACTTTGCTTCTGGGAGGTCTGGAGGTGGAGCCCCCTTACACTCTTCCCCAGACCAATATTAATTCATATTCCACATCAGAGTCTCGATGGGTGCAGCTGCATTTTTCTTTGTCGCTTAGAGCTGCAGCTGAAAATTAATGATCCCTTTCATCAAGGACCACCACCACCTCACCCAGCCTCTCCCTTTGCTTCATTCTGTTAATTATTTCTTTAAGAAGATATGGAGATGTTAAGCTGAGGTGCCATCTGCCCTTTCCAGTGATTCAGGTGATGTTGAAAGATCCTGTGGCACCAGTTGAAGAAAAGGAGTTCCCCCATATTGTGTATGTAGGAACCTTTGGTAATGACTCCACGAGGCAGGGTATGGTACTTAAACTGTGTAGACTGTAGTCTTTTATTTGCAGCTCCTAGAGTGAGGACACCAAGCTGTGAGCTTCCTTTTATACTGGGTTACCTGTGTGCAGGTAACACTTAGGTCTCCAGCAGCAGCACCCTCTGGTGTACAGGTAAGGTGTGTACAGTGTAAAGATACATTCAGTGTTACAGACATCATACAACAATACAAGCATGCATACATAACAACACTCCCCCACCCCCCCTAAGCATTTTTCAATTGCTTATTGTCATGACCTGGGGAGGTGATCAGTAGTGGGCTAAGGGAGGTTGTGGTGAGGGTTGTGTGGGTGTCAGGTGTGATCCCTGTACTTGAGGCTGGCCTCATACATTTACCCCCCCCCACCCTCACACACAGACCATGTGGGTGTCACTGTTGTGGGATCCCTCAGGGGGGTAACCATTGCAGCGGTGGGTACTCTGTGATGTGGGTAATTGTGTGATGGTGGGCAGGGCCACAGGACTGGGTGGGCTCCTTGTCCTCCAATTGGGATGAGTGTCTGGTCATCCCATGGTTTGCCAGGGAAGCTGGAGGATATTGGCCTCTCGCTCCTGGTGTTGGCCTTGGTGGCCAGGGGGTGTAGGGCTGGTCTGGGGTAGGTTGCAGTGGTGGTGGCTGTGCTGTCCATTGACCGCTGTCCCCGTAGTGGATCTGCTCCCACTGGGTGTGTGTGGGCCCTTCCTGGGGCATCACATTTGTTACAAAGGTCCAGGCTACATAGTCAGGTAGCCAGCTGGACCTGGGGGTCTCTCACAGGGGGATTCCTCTAGCATTTACATTGTCTCTGTAGAACCCAGTGTCCTACTTGTATACATGACACCTTGGCTCTGATCACACATAGTCGAGCCTACATTATTGACTGCCTTTACATTATTAATTACAGCATTTGCATCACTTTTTGGTGTCATGGTTTCACCAGACATGGTTACAATAGGCATTACAAACTCTCTGCCATAATCATCAAACATAACAAGCTTGTTCTTAACCTTACTTACACAAGCATTCATTTCATTTGTCACATTAGTTACACCAGCATCACAATTCATGGTTACACTATCATACTTGCACCCTTTTTACCGCATTTTTAGCTTTAAAGTCCCTTTCATCATTAAGTTGAAACTGTCCCTTTAAATCTTTTTGGTTACCGGTCTCCTTTAAGGGAGCCTTCCAATCCGATTGGCCGCTCGGTGCCATGTGTCGCTCCTCCAACGCTGCCCCTCGTGGTCTGGCCGCGGCCATTTTGATTGCAGGTTCTTCTCCTTGTGGTGCAGCCGGCAACTTCTGGCTCTCCTCCAGGTAGGTTGTGATGGTCTTTTCTTCCTCAGGTTCGGCCATGGACGTCGGGAATCCACTCCTTTCGACGATGTTCGCCTCTTGGAGTCCTGCCCCGGCCCGGAAGGTGGAGTTTGGGTTTTCGGCCCTGGAGATTTCGCCGCGATGTTGTGGAGTCGTCGCCGCGCAGTCGAGCTGGACGATGGGATCGCTAGATGCAGCGATGGATCCACGTTTGATGTCGATTGCTGGAGCCCGGAGGCCGTCGCCACTCTGACCGACTTGGACCGGGTTCATCCAATTAATTCCCAGCAGCGTGGTACCATCGCCGGCTATGATCCACAGGGAGAGTTTGTTCAACACGCCGCCCTGGGAGACCTGGACGTCCCCGCTGCCAACGACCGGGATTTTACCTTTGGTGTAGGTGAGCAGCTTTGCTTGGACAGGATGCAGTTTTGGTCCATTGGCGGGATTTACCCAAATTTTTTCAAAGGTCGTTTGGCTCATCAGAGACTGGCTCGAACCTGTGTCGATCTCCATAGAAACTGGGACCCCGTCGATGTCTACTTCCATCGTCCACGGAGAACCTTTGGTGGAGCAGGTATAAATTCCATACTCTTCTTCTAGGGGTTGAGCAGCTTCACCTTCATCTGTGTTGGAGCCCCGGTGATCAGCCAACTCTTCAGAGACACGGTGAGTAAAGCTTTTTCTGCACATTCTCTGAAGGTGCCCTTTCTCTTTGCAGCCTTTGCAGGTATAGGCTTTGTAGCGGCACTGGCATGCCCTGTGGCTTCCTCCACAGCGCCAGCATGGGACTAGCCAGTTGGCCCCATGTGGCGGACTCAGGGTTGCGGGACTCGGGGCAGCATTTATGCCTTTAGAAGTTGCCAGTTTTGCGCTCGTCAGTTTAGAATCCTGGGTGTGGGTCAATATTCGCTTGAAGTCGCCGACCGAAATCATGAAGGCCTGGCTCACTTTAATTGCCTTCTGCAGGGTGACTGTGATATCGGCAGAGAGCAATTTGTGCAGGAGGCCCTCGTGGCCGATTCCGATAACAAATATGTCCCTTAGTGTTTCGTTAAGGTGGTCACCAAAATCACACAGTGCAGCCAATCTTCTTAAATCTGCAGCATACTTAGCAATTTCTTGGTCTTCAGGTCGCCGGTGAGTGTAGAACCGGTGCCTGGCTGTGAGGATGCTTTCTTTGAGTTTTAGTTGCTCCTGTATTAAGGTTACAAGTTCCCCATAGCTCTTGGTTGTTGTCTTTGCTGGGGCTAGCAAGTCCCTGACGAGGCAATGGATGGTGGGCCTACAACTACTAAGCAGGATGGCCCTGCACTTCGATAGTGTTCGGTAGTGTAGCCGGTGTGTCCTCATCCAGGTCGTTGGCTATGAAGAAGTGTTCCAACCTTTCCACGGAGGCGTCCCAATCTTTCCCATCGGTGAATTGCTGAAAGTTGCTGAGATTCGACATGTTGTGCGTGTAGTTTGTGACCTCGTCGCCAGGTATTATGTATGTAGGCACCTTTGGTAATGACTCCACGAGGCAAGGCATGGTACTTAAACTGTGTAGACTGTAGTCCTTTATTTGCTTTCCTCGAATGAGGACACCAAGCTGTGAGCTTCAGCACCCTCTGGTGTACAGGTAAGGGGTGTACAGGGTGAAGGTACATTCAGTGTGACAGACATCATACAACAATACAAGCATGCATACATAACACCCCAGTTCCCAGCTCCAGACGTTCTTCCTTCAATCAACACCACCAAAAACCAATTGATTGGTCGTTCAGCTCGTTGCTGTTTGTTGGGAGATTGCAGTGCACAAAATGGCTGCCTTGTTTTCCTCCATGCCAACAAGTGACTGTGCTCCAAAATATGTGGAAGCATTTTTGGGGATGTTTCTGAGATAAGATAAATGCAAGTTCTTTTGTCCTTCCTCAGAAAATAAATTGTAAGGCCAGACTGATTCAAGTCCTGGCTCGATGTCCTTGACACTACTTTTCCCATCACCAGAGCTCCACATGGCAGTTTGTTACGACAAATAACCCCGTAAACAGATTAATGACTCTCTCTCTGGGAGCCAAGTGTTTTATTCTTTATCTTGCTATTTTCTCCTCCGCCTTTTTCCCTCCGGGCACAGTTTCACAGGTATTAACGCCCCTCCTCCATTACCATGCCACCTTTCATGTGTGAGTCTTGTCAATGAGTGCCACCTGGCTATTCATCCCCGGGCGAATCCAGTCACGTTCTCACCCCGATTTTAACCCATACACTTCCACAATCAGCAGCAGGAAAGCTGAGTGATTGTTTTTAAAACAATCCAAGGATGCTGAATCCAACTGCTTCTATCACCACCGTGACAGAAATGTGTAACTTGCTACAGATCAGCGGTGGCGGGGGGGGTAAGACTCAGTGGGGCTGCAATTCAGGGTCTGTATGAGGCCCGTTACCGCCATTTTGCAGCGGAATCGAGTGGCCGCCACGTTGCAGTCCATTGGCTGCCCCGACCCAAATTTAGCTCGGGGATTTTTCGGCCTGTTCCCACTTCTGCCCGACTGCCGCAGGCCCGTCACCAAGGCGCGCACCGCCGCTATCCCGCACCTCCGTTGCAATCCGCCCCAAATTTACTTCAAAAAATCCACGAGCCGCCACGCGGTGCCCCCGACAGCTTTTTCTGTCGGTGCACCTTCTCCTGACTGTGCGGCCTAGCAGCACGGCGGCCCTTCTGGGGGAAAGCCCACTGCCACGGCCGCCATGTTGTTATTTTTGCCGGTCGATTTCCCAATCGGCCGGCCAGTTATTGCCCACAGGTTCAGCTGGGCCGCCAACAGGCAGCCTGGCATCCCCTCTTGGGTGCCAGGCCACTGGCCCGGCCGAAACCTTCCCTGGTGGCCTAGTGGGCCGATGTTTTCGAATGACAAAAGCTCTCCTCTCCCACGCAGTGAAGTCAGCGGCCGAGTCTGGGTCCCGCCCCAACTTCCGTCCCTCACTATGACCGACATCCGGTCCAACACGGAAAAAGTTTAAAGTGGAGAAAATCGCTCGGAAGACCACCCCATCACATCTGGCAGTAAAATACGGTAAAAAATCGTGGGCACGCCAGCTTTCTGGCATGCCTGAATTTTGGCCCCCTAGACTTTCTCGGTCTTTACCATTCAACTGCTCACTGAATCAACTCACTGAATCATGTGTGTTTAATTTCAGTGGGCCGTGAGTTTATATTGTCAAAGCAGTGATAGCTCGCAATTCAACCTCAACAACCAGAAGTCATCTTGACTCCTGATGGCCTTTGCCAGTGTGAAGTGATATATGAGCGGAACTGGGCTTGCAAATAAAAGGCTCAATGCCCTCATTATCTCCTTTCGCTCATAATACAGAAGTGAAACATTTATGGGGTGTAGGCAAGTATTGTTTTCTCTGCATATAGTCCACGTCTCTGAGCCATATAGGAGGGCTGGTATCACTACTGCCCTGTAGACCATGAGCTTGGTGCCAGATTTGAGGTCCTGGTCTTCAACCACTCTTCCTCAGGTGACCGAAGGCTGCACTGGCACACTGGAGGCAGTGTTGGACCTAGTCATCGATTATCTGCCCTTGCTTGATAGTAGGCTCCCGAGGAATGGAAAATATACAGTATACAATAAAATATACAGTGGACTATGTACAGTAGACACCACAAAGTGCTGGAGAAGTACCACCAGCGTTGCCTCCGCAAGATCCTGCAAATCCCCTGGGAGGACAGACGCACCAACGTCAATGTTCTCGCCCAGGCCAACATCCCCAGCATCGAAGCACTGACCACACTCGACCAGCTCCATTGGGCGGACCACATTGTCCGCATACCTGATATGAGACACCCAAAGCAAGCGTTCTACTCGGAACTCCTACACGGCAAGCGAGCCCCAGGTGGGCAGAGGAAACGTTTCAAGGACACCCTCAAAGTCTCCTTGATAAAATGCAACATCCCCCACCGACACTTGGGAGTCCCTGGCCCAAGACCGCCCAAAGTGGAGGAAGAGCATCCGGGAGGGCGCTGAGCACTTCAAGTCTCATCGCTGAGAGCATGCAGAAAACAAGCGCAGGCAGCGGAAGGAGCGTGCGGCAAACCAGTCCCACCCACCCTTTCCTTCAACCACTGTCTGCCCCACCTGTGACAGAGACTGTAATTCCCAGACTGAACTGCCGATGATGATGTTGTTCTCTGTGTATTTGTCTCTACTAATGATAGGCTTTGTCCTGTAATTCCCTGTCCATATTCAGACACCCTATCTGGCAATGACTTTACAAACTGTTGTGTCTGTCAGTCATGGTGCGTGTCTCCGCATAAAACAGATTTTCAGACTTCTTTTTATTGGGAAAGGTTTGGAGAATTTTATTGTTGGGACATAGAGGGGGTGAAATTTAACTTCAGTGGGGGTTCAAAACAGTGATAGTGAATCGGCTGCACGTTATACACCCCAACGGATTTTCCCTTCCATCGCGCATTTTGTGCCCCTGCCAATGTTGAGGTTCACCCCTGAATGTCCTCCCAGAAACAATGGTGTAAATAGAAGCCACACTAGCTTTTAAAAGGGAGCCAGATAAATATTTTGGGAAAAAACGTGAAGGGGTATGGAGAAAGGACAGAGGAATGGGACTAAGTAGCTAACTCTCTGAGAGTCAGCACGGGTACAATTGATCGAATGGCCTCCTTCTGCGGCATCTTTTGAATGAGACGTTAAACCGAGGCCCCGTCTACTCTCTCAAGTGGCCATAAAAGATCCCATGGCCACTATTTCAAAGAAGAGCAGGGGAGTTATCCCCAGTGTCCTGGCCAATATTTATCCCTCAATCTACATCACTGAAACAGATTATCTGGACACTATCGTATTGCTGTTTGTAGGAGCTTGCTGTGCGCAAATTGGCTGCAGTGTTTCCTACTTAACAACAGTGACTACACTCCAAAAGTACTTCATTGGCTGTAAAGTGCTTTGAGACATCTGGTGATCGTGAAAGGCGCTAAATAAATCCAAGTCTTTCTTTTTAAAACTCACTGCTTTATTCTCTCTCTTGCTGTTTTGGCTCCTACGAGGATTCTCTCTTTTACCAATTTTTCAAAATTCAGTTCCTTTCGCTGGCAGACCGCGATTTTTGGGTGACATTTTTGTCAAAGGAAGGCAGCTGTATAAAACAAAGGAAAAAAGCTGCATTTATAAAGCAGCCTTCACAACCTCAGGATGTCCCAAAGCGCTTTACAGCCAATGAAGTATTTTTGAAGTGTAGTCACTGTTGAAATGTAGGAAACGCGGCAGCCTATTTGCGCACAGCAAGCTCCCACAAACAGCAACGTCATGTTTTTTTTGTGACGTTGGTTGAGGGATAAATATTGGCCAGGACACTGGGGAGAAATCCCCTGTTCTCCTTCAAATAGTGCCGCGGTATCTTTTACATCCACCTGAGAAGACGGACGGGCCCTCGGTTTAACATCTCATCTCACAACACAACAGGAAATGTGGAAAATGAAGATTGTTTCAAAAACAGCTCTTGAGAATAAATGATAAAGAAAGCAGTTGGCAGATTTAAGGCATTAATTAGAACGCACAGTTATGTTGGTGTCATCAGAACTGCTCAGTTGATTTACGGCCTTCTAAGTCAGTCAGCCATGTTGTTTTTTTAGACTTGCGTTTCCTCAGCTTTCTTTCCTGAATACGTTTTGATGATGTCCACTAAGTGAAGACTGGAAACAGAGTGGGAATACTCACTGAAGATCCTCGAGGGATCTCTATTGATGGTGCCACAAGAAACTCTTGTCCCGCTAACATGACCCTAAGTATTCTTTTGCTTCATTTTCTCTCCTGAAGGTGGTGACCTTTGTTGATTCCATTGGCAGCCCTCTGTTACCTTACCCAAATGCCCATTCTTTACACGTTAGCCCCGACTACCACTGGGGGCACTTTATTTGACCTTCTGATGTCCACACAGGCAGGTTTCCAACAGGGGTCACGCTGGATAGCAACCAGGTGTGGAACCTTTCCCCTCCTCTCCAGGGGTGCTGAAACCAACAGGACTTCCCTTCCACCCACTCCTGAAGTGTAGTCCCAGCTGTGGGCAGACTGGGAATGACACCTGGAACCCTCTGGTCTGGTTGGATTAACATCATGCCGTTTGGTGCCTTTACCCACTAGGCCACTGAGTGGGGGTGGGGGTGGGGGGAGTCATGGTTTATTCCAATAGGAATGCGCACGAGCGAGCTGACATGATAGCTCATGATAGGTCCAAGTCAGCATGGATTTGTGAAAGGGAAATCATGCTTGACAAATCTTCTGGAATTTTTTGAGGATGTTTCCAGTAGAGTGGATAAGGGAGAACCAGTTGATGTGGTATATTTGGACTTTCAGAAGGCGTTCGACAAGGTCCCACACAAGAGATTGATGTGCAAAGTTAGAGCACATGGGATTGGGGGTAGTGTACTGACATGGATTGAGAACTGGTTGTCAGACAGGAAGCAAAGAGTAGGAGTAAATGGGTACTTTTCAGAATGGCAGGCAGTGACTAGTGGGGTACCACAAGGTTCTGTGCTGGGGCCCCAGCTGTTTACACTGTACATTAATGATTTAGATGAGGGGATTAAATGTAGTATCTCCAAATTTGCGGATGACACTAAGTTGGGTGGCAGTGTGAGCTGCGAGGAGGATGCTGTGAGGCTGCAGAGCGACTTGGATAGGTTAGGTGAGTGGGCAAATGCATGGCAGATGAAGTATAATGTGGATAAATGTGAGGTTATCCACTTTGGTGGTAAAAACAGAGAGACAGACTATTATCTGAATGGTGACAGATTAGGAAAAGGGGAGGTGCAAAGAGACCTGGGTGTCATGGTACATCAGTCATTGAAGGTTAGCATGCAGGTGCAGCAGGCGGTTAAGAAAGCAAATGGCATGTTGGCCTTCATAGCAAGGGGATTTGAGTACAGGGGCAGGGAGGTGTTGCTACAGTTGTACAGGGCATTGGTGAGGCCACACCTGGAGTATTGTGTACAGTTTTGGTCTCCTAACCTGAGGAAGGACATTCTTGCTATTGAGGGAGTGCAGCGAAGGTTCACCAGACTGATTCCCGGGATGGCGGGACTGACCTATCAAGAAAGACTGGATCAACTGGGCTTGTATTCACTGGAGTTCAGAAGAATGAGAGGGGACCTCATAGAAACATATAAAATTCTGACGGGGTTAGACAGGTTAGATGCAGGAAGAATGTTCCCAATGTTGGGGAAGTCCAGAACCAGGGGTCACAGTCTAAGGATAAGGGGTAAGCCATTTAGGACCGAGATGCGGAGGAACTTCTTCACCCAGAGAGTGGTGAACCTGTGGAATTCTCTACCACAGAAAGTTGTTGAGGCCAATTCACTAAATATATTCAAAAAGGAGTTAGATGAGGTCCTTACTGCTAGGGGGATCAAGGGGTATGGCGAGAAAGCAGGAATGGGGTACTGAAGTTGAATGTTCAGCCATGAACTCATTGAATGGCGGTGCAGGCTAGAAGGGCCGAATGGCCTACTCCTGCACCTATTTTCTATGTTTCTATGTTTCTATGTTTCTATGAGCTCCTCTTGGAATAAACCATGGCTTTCCTATCGGTTTATCTTATGAGCCCTGCTCTAGTGTCATAATCTTGTAATAATTTATTTTTGTGTCAAATAATTTAAAAGCCCACAGATTGGCTCAACACTTGGTTCAAAGAAGATTCTGCTCAAAGCAACAGAACTATTGGTAACAGTAGGGAATTTTGTTAATGCTTGTGCTAAGAGACTGTGATTTCCACATATCGAGTGTACTGAGATGGTGGTCAGATTCTTAACATTTGACATCTTTTGAAGGGCCTTGTCCAACAGACTTGTAACAGACTCCCTACCACATCTCTGACATCCTTTATAGTTTTGTTAAGATGTCACACGCACAAAAAAATCATCATCATAGGTGGTCCCTCGAACGAGGATGACTTGCTTCCACATGAGTTCACAGATGTTTCAATGAAGAACCCGATGTTCCAGTCCTGAACTCCAGTTGAGGGGGTGGAAGATGTCTGTGCGTGTTTTTTTTTAAACGTGTGGTGACCGTTATTAATTTCCAGTTGCCTACGCCTTACGTTCTGCAATTGCCTCCTTAAACCTCTCTACCTCTCTCTCCTCCTTTAAGACGCTCCTTAAAACCTACCTCTTTGACCAAGCTTTTGGTCACCTGTGCTAATATAGAAACATAGGAACAGGGGTAGGCCATTCAGCCTCTCGAGCTTGTTCTGGCATTCAATGAGATCATGGCTGATCTAATATCTCCTTATGTGGCTCTGTCAAGTTTTGTTTGATCACGCTGCTGTGAAGCGCTGTGGGACGTTTTACTACGTTACAGGTGCTATATAAATGCAAGTTGTTGCTTGCTTCACTGTCTTCCAGTAGAATCAGAAGTAGCTTACTTTGAGGTTATACCCAAGTCACAGACTGGGAGACCTGGAAATCAATCTCACTCTAACTTCAAGCAGACTGGGATTTGAAAATCTTCAGTTAGCAGGGATCGCCCCAGCCAGAAGGTAAGATGCCAATGGGAGGGAAAATTGGCAAGGATTCCAATTAGTGCCACACTGCTACACCCCACCCTCCCCTCCTCACGGACCTAAGGCCACATCTGTAGGCCACTTGCTTATGTTGAGGGTGTGCATCTCGTGCTATTACACAGAGGGCCATGGTAAATGAGAGTGAAACATTCCTTTAAAAAAAAAAGGTAATTTATTTGAAAAGGTCTTTGGAGAACTTGCTACCAGAGGGAGTAGTTGAAGAAAATATAGATTCATTTAAGGGGAGACTGGACAAGCATATGAGGGAGAAGGGAATAGAGAGTAATGTGGATAGATTTAGATGAGGAAAGACGGGAGGAGGCTCGAGTGGAGCATAAGCTCGGCATGGACTGGTTGGGCCGAACGGCCTGTTTCTGTGCTGTATATCCAATGTATACTGTGAGTATGGGTACCCTAATGCCTCAGAATGATACTTCAGTAATGTGCTGTGTCACGGAATGGTAGGAGATGGATTTGGTTCCCAGCGTTCCCACACAATGAGTTCTCGATTTCCGTTGGGTCAACAGAGGTTGAGGCTGAGTGGAGCTGAGGCAATTCTTCAAAGCAGAGGGAAATTCAACCCATTGACCCTTTGCGCACCTCCCAGAACCAGTTGAAGGGAACCATCATTATCGGTCTGGGAGCAGAGTGCTCGTTTGCCTGTCCTCTTGGCTGGGACATGAGAAAAACAAAACTAGAGAAAAATACACACCAGGTTACATGTTTAACCAACAATAACAATTACGTGTATTTATGTAGTACCTTTGACATAAAAAAAAAGTCCCAAAGGGATTAGCAAAGAGGTATAATGGAAATAAAATACATTATTTACAAAATAGATATGAATGTTAAGAACAAGGTGACGTTCATTCTGTTTATAACCTGATTATGAAGTTGCTAATTATATTGTATGGCTGAATTTATGACACTTAGGAGCTATTTAATTCCTACCTGATTTACAACTTCTTGGCTTATGTGTTCCTGTGCGTGTAGGTAAAGCATGAGGTAAGTGACTATTTTCATTTGGATCTCCTCTAACAGTAGGTTGAGTTTAATAATGTATAAAAACCAGTTTCAAACCAGTTTTCCACCACAAAGGCTGAATGATGCCACTTGAAGAAGTCTGGAATTATTCCAGTTAAAGGCAATACAACAGGGTGGAGGAAACTGAAGCTTTTTATTTACGTGATAAAAACAGAAACTGCTGGAAACACTCAGCAGGTCAGGCAGCATCTGTGGAGAGAGAAACCGAGTTCACGTTTCGGGTCAATGACCCTTCGTCAGAACCTCTATTCGTTTTATGGCCCCGACCTGCGAGAGACCATCAGCGGCAGGTCGGGGCCATAAATGGAGCAGCGAGCGGCAGCCTGGAGCAACGTGGCGGCGTACCACTGCAAGGTCCAGCGCGAGCTGGTGCAGGAGGGCGACGGCAGTGAAGAGGGCGACTGGTTTGGACGTCATCAAGGTCCAGGTCGGTGACTGGAGTGTGGGCAGGTACAGCAGGAGCGGCGAGGTCGGGGCGAAGGAGCCACGAGTAATCGCGGAGCGACGCGATCGGGGCCCAGGAGAGGCGTGAGTTTGTGGCCCAGAAGAGGCGAGGGCCCAGAGGGCAGCACGGGCCAGCCCACGCTGCGATATGTGTGTGCACTAGGTCCGTGCAGCAGAGCTGGTCTCCAGTCGTCTCGGTTAATCCTTGCCACTGGACCAAGACCTAGCTCTGTCAAGCCCGTGTGATGGCTGGTGTGCAACGGCCACCACACGTTAAAAAAAATCCACGCACAGACATCTTCCACGCTTCAGGATGTAGTTCGTTACCTAGAATATTAGGTCCTTCATTGAAACACCCCTTTTTGGCGTGGAAGCAAGTCATCCTCGATACGAGGGACCAGCTATGATGATATTTGTTTGATTGGGGATTTTTAAATTTAAAATCAACTTAACAGTTTGAGGTTATTTTGTTGTTGTTGCTGTTGGATCCGGGTTGTTGGGTTCAGATCCCAACATACCTGTTGAGCTGCGGTGGCCATCTGCAAGCTCACCAGCTTTCGCATTGTAGATACCGCGCATGCCCAGAAATTTCGAATGGGCCGCACAGTGGGGGAGGCAGGCTGCAGAGGAGGCAGTGCGGTTGTACCTGCCCACTGCCCCTCCACCATCGTCCAGCTGGGTGGGACTGCACTCGCCTGGTTCCATTCTTATCCATCTAATCGTAGCCAGAGAATCACCTGCAACGGCTTCTCTTCCCGCCCCCGCATCGTTACCTCTGGTGTCCCCCAAGGATCTGTCCTTGGCCCCCTCCTATTTCTCATCTATATGCTGCCCCTTGGCGACATCATCCAAAAACACGGCGTCAGTTTCCACATGCGCACCGATGACACCCAGCTCTACCTCACTACCACTTCTCTCGGCCTGTCCACGGTCTCTAAATTGTCAGACTGCTTGTCCAGCATCCAGTTCTGGATGAGCAGAGATGTTCTCCAATGGAATATTGGGAAGACCGAATCCATTGTTTCCGGTCCCCGCCACAAACTCCGTTCCCGAGATACTGACTCCATCCCTCTCCCCAACTCCTGTCCGAGGCTGAACCAGACTGTTCACAACCTTGGTGTCATATTTGACCCTGAAATGAGCTTTCGACCACATATCCGCAGCATAACTAAGACCGCCTATTTCCACCTCCGTAACATCGTCCGTCTCCACCTTTGCCTCAGCTCATCTGCTGCCTTTGTTACCTCCAGACTAGACTATTCCAACGCACTCCTGGCTGGCCTCCCACATTCTACCCCACGTAAACTAGAGCTGATCCAAAACTCGGCTGCCCGTGTCCTAACCCGCACCAAGTGCCGCTCACCCATCACCCCTGTGTTCGCTGACCTACATTGGGGAATCAAGGGGTATGGTGAGAAAGCAGGAATGGGGTACTGAAGTTGCATGTTCAGCCATGAACTCATTGAATGGCGGTGCAGGCTAGAAGGGCCGAATGGCCTACTCCTGCACCTATTTTCTATGTTTCTATGTTTCTATGTTTCTATGGCTCCTGGTTAAGCAACGGCTCGATTTCAAAATTCTCATCCTTAATTTTCAAATCCCTCCGTGGCCTCGCCCCTCCCTATCTCTGTAATCCCCTGCAGCCCCACAACCCCCCTCCCCCCCACCCCCCGAGATGTCTGCGCCCCTCTAATTCTGTCCTCCTGAGCATCCCTGATTGAATTTACTTTGGGGGCTTCATTTCCTCTATTGGCTCACTAGCTAACACTTTCTCTTAAAATTCCTTTAATGTGAAAATCTAATACAGCTATTAATTTGTTTTAAAGTAACAGTGTAACTATTTGTACTGCAACTTTTTTGACAGAAATGTATCTGTCAAGCTCCGCACTTCCTCCCTGGCCCCGAATCATTCTCTCCACATGGTGCCAAGAGACTCCGCTCAGGCCCCGACTCTCTTCACCCGCTCCAGCCCCGGCCCCGACTCTTCCCCTCCGTCTCTCCAACGCCCCCCAGACTCTCTCTTCCCCCCTCGCCGAGACTCTTTTTCCCCCCCCAGACTCTTTCCCCCTCCAGACCTTTCCCTCCCCAGACTCTCCCCGCCCCCAGACTCTCTCTCCCCCCCCACCAGACTCTCTTCCCCCCCCCCACCAGACTCTCTTCCCCCCTCCCACCAGACTCTCTCCCCCACCCCCCCACCAGACTCTCTCCCCCACCCCGCCCCCCCCCACCAGACTCTCTCCCCAACCCACCAGACTCTCTCCCCCGCCCCCCCCCCCCGACTTTCTCCACCCCCGACAGAGTGGCTGGGGGAGAGTGAGAGAAACTGTGGGAGAGAGAGAGAGACTGGAGGGGAAGTGAAACAGGTGGGGGGCTATCGGAGGGGAGAGAGGGAACTCCGGGAAGATGGATCACGTTCTTCCAACTACCTTCAAGGGAGATCGTTGGATGATATCCAGGTCACAACACTGTCACTATTCACTTCATTCCCAATAAACCCGTTAACAATCCGTACACAATGTCCCATCTGTGGTGGGGTGGAGGGGGGGGCGAAGGATGTACTTGTGCTGGAGTAGGGCACATTGGCTGGGGGAGGGATGTACTTGGACTGGGGTAAGGCACTTGCGTGCAGAATTAAAAAGGCTGTTGGGTAACACCTTTAAACTCAATCGGCGTTTTGTGGCTCTGAAAATCCAGTGTGATTCTCGGGGCACCTGGTGAACATGATAGTGGTGAGTAGTGGTGGATTCTGGGGCGGGACCTGTGTGCGCGGTGCCCCATTTATCCAGCGCTAGGGTTTCCGAGGGGGGTGGGCTTAGGGACTTCCTGTATCTGCTCCCTTCGAAACTGATGTCATCGTGGATAGAAGCGGGATAAGTGGGATGACATTGCCTGGCAACATTCCTACCCTTGCTCCTGTCGTACCGCACGGCTGCATGAAGCTCCCACACACCATTTTCAGCAATGCAGCAGTGGGCCCCACCAGGCCCCTCCCAGCAACGACAACAACAACTTGCATTTATCTAGCGCCTTTAATATGCTCCTTAGAAGTTATCTCTTTGACCAAGCTTTTGGTTGGTTATCTGCCCTATTATCTCCTGATATGGATCAATGTCAAATTTTGTCTGATAATGCTCCTGTGAAGCACCTTGGGATGTTTTACTACGTTAAAGGCACTATATAAATACAAGTTGTTGTTGTTGTAGTAAAACATCCCAAGACAAGGGCGTTAATAGACAAAATTTGACACAGAGCCATATAAAAGATATTTAGACAGGTGACCAGAAGCTTGGTCAAAGAGGTAGGTTTTAAGGAGCATTGTAAAGGAGGAGAGAGAGGCGGAGAGGCTTGGGGAGAGAATGCCAGAACTTAAGGCCTTGGCAGCTGTAAGCACGGCCGCCAAAGGTTCAGCGATGAAAATCGGGGATACGTAAGAGGGCAGAATTGGAGGAGTGCTGAGATCTCAGAGGGTTGTAGTGCTGGAGGAGGTTACAGAGATAGTAGCTAAAATCCACATAATGAGACTGAACAATGTATGGTTAGGTACGCTGGAGATGTTTTCAGTTTTGGTGACGATTTTGCTATAATACTGAATGGAGGAGCACACAAGTAAAATAGCCAATCAATAAAACTATGTTGTCAAAAAGCAAAGGTGAAGGCTAAGCTGAAAATACAAAGTACAGCGGTGAAATGAAGAGCTTGCACAATGACTATGCGGAGAATCAGCGCATTACTGAGATACAGAAATATGGCGTGGTTCGGAAACACCTGAGAGCTGCTCCCGCTCTGCCGGCGTTACTTCACTAGATGTGCAGTGGGAACCCCGTTCACACTGGGTGACGGCTTCCCAGGTGAACCCAGGGAGTGAGTAGTGGCAGGCTATTTAACCACGGGAGGCGCCGCACCCCGACCATTGCACAAGCTTTCCACCAGAGGTGATAGTGATCAGTGGCAAGAACCTAGTCGATGTTCTCCTCCCCAGTCCAAGGATGCTAAGCCAATCACGATGACCCGCTCACCTGAGGTTAACCAACGCAGCAGAGAGTTGGAACCTCCTGACCCATCATGGCTCAGCTGCTGATTGGCTGTACCAATCGAATCATTGGGATTTTTCCACACTGCCCTTCGATATCTATCATTTATTTTAAAACATCTTACATTTGAATCGTGCCAATTTTTACCATCATATAAATTCCGGGGGCCGAAATTGCCATTCGCCCCGAACGAGACGGATAATTCGAATTCAATGCTTATTCTCTGCCCCAATCCGTGGGGCAGAGAATAGAGGAAAATTCGCTTCTTTATGTTTTTTAATTTGTCTGGGGGGGTATTTGGGGCGGCTGAGGGGATGACGCCAGTGTGACGCGGACATGCTGTGTCGCGCCAACATGTAGCAACGTCCCTCCCCCTCAGTTAAAGGGGAGGGCCGCTGCGAGCTCTGCAGCCACTTTAGTGGTGCTCACTGGGCTACCGTGGAGGGTTTCAGCCAGGCCAGATGCCAGGCTGCCTGTTGGCATGCCAGCTGAACCAGTGGCCGCCATTAGAGGCGGTAATGGATCTTAAAGAAGGGGGCAATTTCAGCCCCCGATGTCCAGATTGAAAATGGAAATTTCCTGTGTGACCATGTCATGCTGTCATTACATCCCCCTGCCCCCAGGGGAGCCATTGCACTGCCACCACTGCTGGGAGGATGTCAGTACAGATTGACAAATGCACAGAGACAGAGGCACGTTATAAACGTCAACATAGACATTTCTGATGAAAACATAAAAGGGCAGAATGTGTGACTTAAAATTGGGGACTCAGTTTTGTCAGTGCACCCTTGGTTTAATAATCCTCCACCTTCTAACCCCACCTCACCTGAAAACTAGACCTGGTCTTAGACTCCCTGTGTGCAACGCTACAGGAGGTCGACTAGTTTTATTAATATAGCTAGACCAAGGCTGTTTAATTACGATTTCCTGATTTGGGCCAGTATCAACATTGATGCACAGTTGGTTCCTGATAAACTGCCCTCAGTTTAAGCTTAGATCTGGATCTCGACCAGATGAAAACAGTTGCTAGTTCCTCTCATCGCTCAGCAATATCATCTAAGGAAAAAACAACAGAAAGCACTGTGTCTTCAATCTTCCATACTGACCCTCCCCTCCAGCCTCGTGGATCGTCCATATCCTGGAGAAAGGCTAGAATGACCCATTCCTGGACCTGCTCTCATACTGCTCTGGAGCCAGCTGTTGGGAAGCATGAACGTGTGAGCCAGCGATGACTCTGCCTGTATTTCCTGCTCCCTGTGCAAATGTACTGGTTTTTGCTCAGTGGTTTCCTTCAATAGATTGAACCCATGTCCTCTTAGAATCAGAAGGGAGCCATTCGGCCCGTCATGCCTGTGCTGGGTCTTTGAGTGAGTGATCCAATTAGTCCCACCCGTTCTTTCCCCATATCCCTGCAATTTTTTCCCCTTCACGTACTTATCCAATCCTCTTTTGAAAGTTACTATTGAATCTGCTTCCACCACCCTTTCAGACAATGCATTCTAGATCATAACTCGCTGCGTAAAATAATTCTTCAGTGTGGTACCAGAAAACACCCGGTAAAAAAACTATACTTGAAATCAAACTGATTAAATACAGTACCTCTCTTTATTTTTCTTTCGTATCCCTCCCAGGCAGAAACTAATGTCGGGGTACAGTTCCACTATGCTGGCAACTCTCTGGTATCTTGCCTTGGTGGCCATTTCTCACACGTCCGTTTCATGCATCAGCAGGCAATTTGACCTCGCAGGGCATCACAGCTGAGCTCAATTCCACCTTCACCCAAAGCACATAGGAACAGGAGTAGGTCATTCAGCCCCTCGAGCCTGCTGCGACAGAGGGGCTGAACGGCAGAGTGGTACAGAGATGGGCATTTTCAATGGAGGCCACTGGACTGTGATCAAGAGCAGGAGGACAGCGACTCTGATGGTTGAGCAACATTAAGGCTGACGTAGTTTCTCAGTTGCCACTATCGATAAGATCAGGTAATTCACTGCAAACCAGAGATTGAACTTGGGAGCTTGTGAGTCTATATGGTTCAGTACCACATCATTAAACCATCAGATGAGCCAAACATTAAAACATTTTATCCTCACATTTTATCCTTTGAAGAGTTTTAAAATTTATATTTTTGATGCAAATCTGTCCTTGTTAAAACATGGCTCAAGACTGAAGTACTTTTCTCAGTGTTGAATATGCCAGAATGGGGCAGATGCATTGTAAAGCCCTGATTACCACAATAATAATCCTTAATTCTAAAAGACAGAGGAGCCCCTTGCACTGCACTGTATGAACATTTTCCACAGCAGGCACTGTAAAGGACTCGTAGTAAAATTGCCAATTTGATCCCAATTCATGGCTGGTTTTGTGCTGTTTTTTTCCAGGCTCTCTAAATTCATTTTATGTAAGGAAAGAATATAGCACTTTATCACACCTTCAGGACATTTTACATTCAATGGATTAATTTTGAAGTGCAGTCACTGTTGTTATGCAGGCAGGCACGGCAGCCAACAGCAAGATCCCATAAAGAGCAAATCATAGAATCGTACAGCACCGAAGGAGGCCATCTGGCCATTGCGTCTGTGCCAGCTCATTGAAAGAGATGTCCAATTAGTCCCACTCCCCTGCTCGCTCCCCATAGCCCTGCAAATATTTTACTTTTCAAGTATTTATCCAATTCCCCTTTGAAAGATACGATTGAAACTGCTTCCACCGCCCCTTCAGGCAGCTCCTAACGACTTGCTGCGTAAAAGAAAAGATCCCCTCAGCTCTCCTCTGGTTCGTCTGCCACGAATGGCCTTCTCACTCAAGCAGCTCATCATTTCAATACATTCTAAACCGAATTAATGTATGTGGTAGGTTCTGCGGCGGCTCACCACCATCTTCTCGAGGGCAATGTGGGATGGGCAATAAATGCTGGCCTTGCCAGCGACGCCCACATCCCAGGAATGAATTAAAAAAAACCAGATAGGCTAGGAAGATGGAGACTAATTAATATTTAGTGCCATCTAAACCAACAAAGAGAGAAGCTTTTTATTCATTCAATCCCTGTGCAGTAGTTGGCTACAATAAAGTGCAACATCCCCACCGACACCTGGGAGTCCCTGGCCAAAGAACGGCCTAAGTGGAGGAAGTGCATCCGGGAGGGCGCTGAGCACCTCGAGTCTCGTCGCGAGAGCATGCAGAAACCAAGCGCAGGCAGCGGAAGGAGCATGCGGCAAGCCTGACCCACCCACCCCTTCCCTCAACAACTATCTGTCCCAACTGTGACAGGGACGGTGGCTCTCGTATTGGACTATTCAGCCACCTAAGGACTCATTTTTAGAGTGGAAGCAAGTCTTCCTCGATTCTGAGGGACTGCCTATGATGATGATGATGAAGAGTAGTTAGCTCATGAATGTTAGTGTCGCTTCACTCACGTACTTGCTATTTATTAATTTTGCATTATTTTGATGCCAGAATCCAGACGATTTTCTTCTTTTTAATGCGGTGAGATTTAGTGCTCTACCGCCACCCCTGCTGTGATCAGCTGCCTCGCACAGGGTGAGGATGCTATTTTTTTACGTGTGTAAGCTAACTTGCTGTTGTAACCAGCTCCGCCATTAGAGGAGGCGTGTTGGCTCTCGTTAATAACACTCGGCTGGAGCTGAAAGTCATTTTTATAGGATTGCAGAATTAGCAGCCGATTCCGGCAATACATCATCGCTATTGATTAAACACGCTCAGAAAGCTTTGAACATCTTGACAGGCCGAGAAAGTAACTGTCCTGCTATGGCACATTCACAGCTGACAGACATGCATTCTGCAGGAAAGCTAGCTTAGGGCAGAACTGTGAATGAAACCTTACACATTGCTCACACTTTTTGTCTTCATCTTACTAGGCTACCTGTCACATACACTAATACAGCATGTCACCTGTAGCACTGTTCGAGATATAGTGAAATGATGCACTGACTGATTATTTCATTCACTCGGTGTACTTGATGTGATTCTGTTTGATCTGTGTAACTGTAGACAGCACTTCCTTCTACTTTGAGTTGCTATTTGAGAGCTGGACAAGTAGTGATGGTGAGAAAGGAGCCACTCCTCATCTGTCCGCTATCTCAGCTAGGTCCAAGCCATATAAGTAGCCAGGTTCCCTACACAGAGGGTCTATATGTCCTGTACGGATTCCCAATACAGTTCCTATTATCTTTTTCATCTGATATTGTGTTATTTTTTTACATTGCGTGTAACGACATCCAGCACAATATGACCGTCTCTTCCAGCGAATCTAGACTCTGCTGTAAAATATGGACCTGGAGTTACTCGAGAGTTCAATCACACTCGGATTTGACAAGCCCATCTGGTGTGGGTAACATAGAATGACATGGAATGTACAGCACAGAAACAGGCCATTCGGCCCAACTGGTCCGTGCCGGTGTTTATGCTCCACACGAGCCTCCTCTCACCCCCCCCCCCCCTTCGTCTAATCCCAACAACATAACCTTTCTATTCCTTTCTCCCACTTTAAGGCTCATTTTGAAGTGTTCTGACCATCTTCAGAGAGAGCCGAGGGCCAGACTGGGCCTGTTCAGATTGTGTTTCCCAATCTGCTCTTCAGCTAGAGAGAGAAACGGCAGCTCAAGGAATGACTTCAGAAACGGCGATTCCTGGTTCTGTAACTCAATCTGCCATTGATAATCCATACTGTGGCTTCTTTTTTCACCTCTTGGTATTTTTTCCTCAATCTTTGGGGGAGAAATTTGGCATGTTAGCGCTGCCAGGTAGCGCCTGGTGGAGGCACTGACGGGGTACTCAGGCAGTAGCGCCGCGGCAGGGCGAATCCCATGCCGCATGGCAAATTCGCCGGCCCTGTAGCGCCGGCAGTAGCAGTTATCACCTCGGCAACGCTCGCTGGGCGCCCGATCTACAACGTCAGTAGCACCCCCGTGTTACCGCCTCGGCACCTTTTGCCATGCAGATTGTGATGTCAGTGAGTGTGCAACGCTCGCTGGGCGCCTGATCTGCAACGTCAATAGTGCCCCCGTGTTACCGCCTCGCGCCGACAGCGCCAGGGAGCGGCGACGTGATGCAGCTGGCTGGCGGGGCGCTACTTAAAGGGATGTGCCCCACCTGCCAAGGAACTTCAGTTATGAGTGGCAGAAAGTGCAGCATGTATCTGCAGCCAAATAAAGGCCCTGGAGTGTTGCGGGCTGTCAAAGGATTTTGCGTTTCATCCCACAGCATATTACCGTCCTGCACTCCCCGAATCATTGGAGGTGGGTGTGCCGACTCCAGTGACTTTAATGGCTGGAAGACACCTTTGTCAAAGCCCACTCCCGATTACACAACACCTCATATTCGTTGCTTGAAGCCTAACGCCACTCACCTACACCAATGGCACCTGATTTAGCGCTCCCCTGCATTCTTTGAGCGCTGAGACTGAATTTAGCGGGCAGCAAGATTGATTAGTGCCTGGCGGTAAACTTTCAACTTCTCAAAGGTCAACGCCTCAACCGGGGCGATACCGAATTTCTAGCCCAATCATCTCATTGCTGTTTGTGGGACCCTGCTGTCTGTAAATTGGCTGCCAAGCTTGTCTGCAAAAGAGCAGTGACGACACTTCAAAAATACTTCAATGTACGTGCGTATATATATATATATACGCTGGCATGTTTGCGTATAGGTTTGTGTGTACGTACGTCGGTATACGTACGTGTGTGTGGGAGAATTAACACTTGAGATTTATCCCGATTGGATGCATTCCAGAATAATGCAGCTATTGAACAGTCCAGCTAGTTTGCTTTCTGCGAACAGAGCAGTGGAAGCTGTTGCTCAGTGCCACATCGATAAAATTGTTCAACTGAAGGGAACTTTTCTCAAACTCATTCCCCATACTGGATTTGCTGGATTGTATCAGCAACAAGCAAGGGCCAGCAACAATGAATCTTCTGTGAAACCTCTGACTGAAAGAGATATTTGTTTCAAGTTCAGATGCATTCATGTTTTCCTGATTTTTGTGCTATTTAAAGCATGTATATATTATCTCAATGTTTTCTGATCACGATAAGGAAATTGTATGTTATCTCCTATCCACCATCCACCTCCTAGTCGAAACTCAAAACACAACATGCTGCTACTTAACTCATCTTGTTTTCTAAGAAATGCCTGCAGGGGGCTGGTAAGTATTAATTCATTGTACTTTGCCTACAATTTCCATGCAAAACATTTTAAGTCAGTACTTTAACGTGCTATTATATTAGAGGAGTGGCCCTCCCGTCAGCCCCACTCTCCAGTGTAAACAAGCTGAGAGTTAGGGCCCCATCAAAAATGTGGAACTCTGAATCTGCATCCGCACCAGGGACTCCCGCTGTGGCGAAGCAAATGTAGGGAGCTGGTCCCTTGTATTGGAAAGGATGAGAAGTGTGTTAATGTAAGAACATAAGAACTAGGAGCAGGAGCAGGTTGGGCCTGTACCCACTGGAGTTTAGAAGAATGAGAGATGATCTTATTGAAACTCAGAAGATTCTGAGGGGGCTCAACAAGCTAGATGCAGAGAGGATGTTTCCTCTCGTGGGGGAATCTAGAACCAGATGGCATAGTCTCAGAATAAGGGGTTGCCATTTCGAACGGAGATGAGTAGGATATTCTTCTCTCAGAGGGTTGTAAATCTGTGGAATTTTCTGCCCCAGAGAACTGTGGAGGCTGAGTCATTGAATATATTTAAGGTGGAGATAGACAGATTTTTGGGCGATAAGGGATTAAAGGGTTATGGAGAGTGGGCAGGGAAGTGGAGCTGAGGCCAAGATCAGATCAGCCATGATCATATTGAATGGCAGAGCAGGCTCGAGGGGCCAAATGGCCTGCTCCTGTTCCTATTTCTTATGGTCCTATAAGTAGGCCACAAGGCCACTCGAGCCTGCCCCGCCTTCAATAAGATCATGGCTGATCTTCAAGTCAACTCCACTTTGCCGCCCGATCACCATATCCCTTGATTCCCCTGCATCACCCTCAAAGCCTCCTTGATAAAATGCAACATCCCCACTGTCACCTGGGAGTCCCTGGCCAGAGACCGCTCTAAGTGGAGGAAGAGCATCGGGAGGGCGCTGAGCACCTCGAGTCTCGTCGCCGAGAGCATGCAGAAATCAAGCGCAGGCAGCGGAAGGAGCGTGTGGCAAACCAGTCCCACCCACCCTTTCCTCCAACGACTGTCTGTCCCACCTGTGACAGAGACTGTAATTCCCGTATTGGACTGTCCAGTCACCTGAGAACTCACTTTTAGAGCGGAAGCAAGTCTTCCTCGATTTCAAGGGACTGCCTATGATGATGATGATGATGATGATGATCCCCCTCGTGTCCAAAAAACTATCGATCTCAGTCTTGAATAGATTCAACGACTGAGAACCACAGCCCTCTGGGCGAGAGAATTCCAAAGGCCCTGCTATAGTAGGGTGGCTGCAGTATCTCACGAGGTGAAAATATAAGGATCCCACTGCTTAAGAATGCGTACCCCTCTGCTGGTGTTGCCCGTACTTTGGGACCACTGCCCTGCGTACCTGAGCAGTAATGATTCCCCACGACTGTTGCTTGCAAATGCCTGACTGTAGCCATGTAAAGATGTGTTCCTTAGTCCTCGCTTCCACCTCGTCTCCAAGGCGCACAGAAAGCAGCAAACGGCAGAACATTGTTGCCCCAAAACAGCAACGTAAAACAATTAAGTACTTAACTCATCCTGTTTTCCAAGAAATGCCTGCAGGGGAGAGTTACTCACCGACCCGAAACGTAAACTCTGCTCCCTCTCTTCACAGACGCTGCCTGACCCACTGAGGTTTCCAGCATTTTCTGTTTTTATTCCAGATTGCAGCATCCGTGGTATTTTGCTTTTAAGTATTAAAGCACCTTTACTCTGGCAGATTGCGTTATGGGAGAGAAGAGAGAAGCTGGGATTATTCTCGTTAGAGTAGAGAAGGTTAAGAGGAGATTTAATGGAGGTGCTCTAAGTGATGGTGGTTTTTGATAATGTAATTGAGGAGAAGCTGTTTCCACGGGCAGGAGGGGTCAGTAATCAGAGGACACAGATTTAAGGTCATCAGCAAAAGAACCAGAGGTGATGAGGAGAATTATTTTTTGAGGAGAGTTCCTCGAGGAGGAAGCGGTGCGGGAGTCCCGGGGAGGCCTATAAAGGCCCAGCGGCAGATCGGAGCGGCAGGAGTTCGTCGAGGAGATGGCCAGCTGATGCAGCTGCAGGGTGAGAGGGCAAAAAAGTAGAAAGAAATCCAAGGGTGATGTCACAGCCAAGGGAGTAAGTGATTCTTTTTCTTTTCCTTTATCAGCAAGTAACCTTTATCATTATTGTTGCCAAATTAAGTTAATCTAAGTCATGGCAGGAGAGCTCGGACACATGTCATGCTCCTCGTATGCTATGTGGGAAGTCAGGGACGCTCCCAGTGTCCCCAACAACTACATGTGCAGGAAGTGTATCCGGCTGCAGCACCTAACAGACCGCATTGCGGCACTGGAGCTGTGGGTGGATTTAATCTGGAGCATCCGCGATGCTGAGGATGTTGTGAATAGCACGTTTAGTGAGTTGGCCACACCGCAGGTAAAGGTTACATAGCCAGATAGGGGATGGGTGACCAACAGGAAGAGCAGTGGAAGGAAGATAGTGCAGGGGTCCCCTGCGGTCATCCCCATGCAAAACAGATACACCGCTTTGGGTATTTGTTGAGAGGGATGACTCATCAGGGGAGAGCAGCAGCAGCCAAGTTCATGGCACCGTGGATGGCTCTGCTGCACAGGAGGGCAGGAAAAAGAGTGGGAGAGCCATAGTGATAGGGGATTCTATTGTAAGGGGAATAAATAGACGTTTCTGCGGCTGCAATCAAGACTCGAGGATGGTATGTTGCCTCCCTGGTGCAAGGGTCAAGGATGTCTCGGATCGGCTGCAGGACATTTTGAAGGAGGAGGGTGAACAGTCAGTTGTCGTGGTGCATATAGGTACCAACGATATAGGCAGAAAATGGAATGAGGTCCTACAAGATGAATTTAGAGAGCTAGGAGCTAAATTAAAAAGTAGGACCTCAAAGGTAGTAATCTCAGGATTGCTATCAGTGCCACGTGCTAGTCAGAATAGGAATCACAGGATAGCGCAGATGAATACGTGGCTTGAGGAGTGGTACAGAAGGGAGGGATTCAAATTCCTGGGACATTGGTAGCGGTTCTGGGGGAGATGGGACCAGTACAAACCGGACGGTCTGTACCTGGGCAGGACCGGAACCAATGTCCTGGGGGAGTGTTTGCCAGTGCAGTTGGCGAGGGGTTAAACTAATATGGCAGGGGATGGGAACCTATGCAGGGAGACAGATGGAAGTAGAATGTGGGCAGAAGCAAAAGATAGAAAGAAGAAAAGTAAAAGTGGAGGGCAGAGAAACCGAAGGAAAAAGCAAAAAGGGCCACATTACAGCAAAATTCTAAAGGGCAAAGTGTGTTAAAAAGGCAAGGCTGAAGGCTCTGTGCCTCAATGTGAGGGGTATTCGTAATAAGGTGGACGAATTAACTGCGCAGATAGCTGTTTAAGGATATGATGTAATTGGCAGTACGGAGACATGGCTCCAGGGTGACCAAGGCTGGGAACTCAACATCCAGGGGTATTCAACATTCAGGAAAGACAGACAGAAAGGAAAAGGAGGTGGGGTGGCGTTGCTGGTTAAAGAGGAAATTAACACACTAGTAAGGAAGGACATTAGCTTGGATGATGTGGAATCGGTATGGGTGGAGCTACGGAATACCAAAGGGCAGAAAACGCTAGTGGGAGTTGTGTAAAGACCACCAAACAGTAGTAGTGAGGTTGGGGACAGCATCAAACAAGAAATTAGGGATGCGTGCAATAAAGGTACAGCAGTTATCATGGGCGACTTTAGATTGGGCTAACCAAACTGGTATCAATGCGGTGGAGGAGGATTTTCTGGAGTGTATTAGGGATGGTTTTCTAGACCAATATGTCGAGGAACCAACTAGAGGGCTGGCCATCCTAGGCTGGGTGATGTGTAATGAGAAAGAACTAATTAGCAATCTTGTTGTGCGAGGCCCCTTGGGGAAGAGTGACCATAATATGGTAGAATTCTTTATTAAGATGGAGAATGACACAGTTAATTCAGAGACTAGCGTCCTGAACTTAAGGAAAGGTAACTTCGATGGTATGAGACGTGAATTGACTAGAATAGACTGGCAAATGATACTTAAAGGGTTGACAGTGGATAGGCAATGGAAACATTTGAAGATCACATGGATGTACTTCAACAATTGTACATCCCTGTCTGGAGTAAAAATAAAACGGGGAAGATGGCTCAACTGTGGCTAACAAGGGAAATTAAGATAGTGTTAAATCCAAGGAAGAGGCATATAAATTGGCCAGAAAAAGCAGCAAACCTGAGGACTGGGAGAATGTTATACTTCAGCAGAGGAGGACAAAGGGTTTAATTAGGAGGGGGAAAAGAGAGTATGAGAGGAAGCTTGCTGAGAACATAAAAACTGACTGCAAAAGCTTCCATAGAAATGTGAAGAGAAAAAGATTAGTGAAGACAAACCCTTGCAGTCAGATTCAGGTGAATTTATAATGGGGAACAAAGAAATGATGGACCAGCTGAACAAATACTTTGGTTCTGTCTTCACGAAGGAAGACACAAATAACCTTCCGGAAATACTAGGGGACTGAGGGTTTAGTGAGAAGGAGGAACTGAAGGAAATCTTTATTAGGCGGGAAATTCTGTTAGGGAAATTGATGGGATTGAAGGCCAATAAATCCCCGGGACCTGATAGTCTGTATCCCAGAGTAGTTAAGGAAGTGGCCCTAGAAATAGTGGATGCATTGGTGATCATTTTCCAACAGTCTATCGACTCTCGATCAGTTTCTATGGACTGGAGAGTAGCTAATGTAACACCACTTTTTAAGAAAAGAGGGAGAGAGAAAATGGGTAATTATAGACCGGTTAGCCTGACATCAGTAGTGGGGAAAATGTTGGAATCAATTATTAAAGATGAAATAGCAGCGCATTTGGAAAGCAGTGACAGGATCGGTCCAAGCCAGCATGGATTTATGAAAGGGAAATCAAGCTTGACAAATCTTCTAGAATTTTTTGAGGATGTAACTGGCAGAGTGGACAAGGGAGAACCAGTGGATGTGGTGTATTTGGACTTTCAAAAGGCTTTTGACAAGGTCCCACACAAGAGATTGGTATGCAAAATTAAAGCACATGGTATTGGGGGTAATGTACTGACGTGGATAGAGAACTGGTTGGCAGACAGGAAGCAGAGAGTCGGGATAAATGGGTCCTTTTCAGAATGGCAGGCAGTGACTAGTGGGGGTGTCGCAGGGTTCAATGCTGGGACCCCAGCTATTTACAATCTACATTAATGATTTAGATGATGGAATTGAGTGTAATATCTCCAAGTTTGCAGATGACACTAAGCTGGGTGGCGGTGTGAGCTGTGAGGAGGACACTAAGAGGCTGCAGGGTGAGTGACAGATACAGTATAATGTGGATAAATGTGAGGTTATCCACTTTGGTGGCAAAAACATGAAGGCAGAATATTATCTGAATGGCAGCAGATTAGGAAAAGGGGAAGTGCAACGAGACCTGGGTGTCATGGTACATCAGTCATTGAAAGTGGACATGCAGGTACAGCAGGCGGTGAAGGCGGCAAATGGTATGTTGGCCTTCATAGCTAGGGGATTTGAATATAGGAGCAGGGAAGTCTTACTGCAGTTGTACAGGACCTTGGTGAGGCCTCACCTGGAATATTGTGTTCAGTTTTGGTCTCCTAATCTGAGGAAGGACGTTCTTGCTATTGAGGGAGTGCAGTGAAGGTTCACCAGACTGATTCCTGGGATGGCAGGACTGACATATGAGGAGAGACTGGATCGACTGGGCCTGTATTCACTGAAGTTTAGAAGCGTGAGAGGGGATCTCATAGAAACATATAAAATTCTGACGGGACTGGACGGGTTAGATGCAGGAAGAATGTTCGCGATGTTGGGGAAGTCTAGAACTAGGGGACATAGTCTAAGGGGTAAGCCATTTAGGACCGAGTTGAGGAGAAAATTCTTCATTCAGAGTGTTGTTAACCTGTGGAATTCCTTACCGCAGAGAGTTGTTGATGCCAGTTCATTGGATATATTCAAGGGGGAGTTGGATATGGCCCTTACGGCTAAAGGGATTAAGAGGTATGGAGAGAAAGCAGGAAAAGGGTACTGAGGTGAATGATCAGCCATGATCTTATTGAATGGTGGTGCAGGCTCGAAGGGCCGAATGGCCTACTCCTGCACCTATTTTCTATGTTTCTATGTTAACGCAGTGAGTTGCTATGATCTGGAATGCACTGCCTGAAAGGGCGGTGGAAGCAGATTCAACAGTAACTTTCAAAGGGAGCTGGATAAATGAAGCGGATGTCGTTGCGGATGTGCAGTTCCAGTGTTTTTTTAGTTTAATTTTTGTTGTCTTCCCAAAATGAGGAATAAAGAAGCAGATTTAGGGAATTCTGTTACAAGTGTTCCTTTTAAATAAAATTCCAACTGTGAGTTTATTTTTTAAAGTTGTTGTTTGTTCTATTAGAACTGATAATTTTAAATACAATTGGAAGTGAGAGATGCAATGAACTGTGACAGACAGGCAAGGTGCTTCATTGTAAATTCAAAGCAAAGATGAGAAATAAATGGGCAGGTGCAGCACCTAAAAACCGGAGCCCTCAGGACCGAGGCCGTTCCGGATTCCGGCCTTTCCTGGACTTACGATTTGTCACGAATCTGGAAACACATGAGCCCAGGTTCGGGTATTTCCAGATTTCGGAACGTCAGAAAGGCTGCTGGGGAGGAGGGTGGGGGGCCGGGATTCCCACCAAGGAGGTGTTTAGACGGGGCCCCGCCGAGGAGAATGTTGTCCGGTGGGCCCCGCCGAGGTGGTGTTCGGGCTAGCCGGCGATGAGGCCCCGAGGTAAGGGCAGCAGCGGCGAGCGAGGCGATCGGAGGCGAGGCCCGAGGTCGGGCTGCGGCAGGACCCCGAGGTCGGCAGGATCATCGGGTCTGGATTCCGGAACATTTTACGGATTCTCGACGCTGCACCTGTATTGAAATCTGACTGAATAAACATTCTGTAAATCATCCGTGTAATCCTATTCCCATCATCAGAAGCAGTGCCACTAATGCAGAACTGGAGAGACGGTGGGAAAGGAGCCACTGACTGGAACTGAATGATTAGTGGATATTTCAGACATTTAAAATGTGTGTGTGAGCAGCCAGGATTTGTTCCTGTGACTGTGTAAGTAACCGTACTGAGCATTTGGTGAAAACAAAAACAAATGACTGGATGCTGGAGATCTTCCGTCTGTTGTCCAGAAGCTCATGCCCGCCTCAAGGGGAGCACTGCAGGAGCCCGCTGCTAAATGACTGTGTGGAGCCTGTTTTTGTTTATTTTCATAAAATCATAGAATGGTTACAGCACAGAAGCCGGCCATTCGGCCCGTCGAGCCCATGCCGGCTCTCTGCAAGAGCACCTCGGCTAGGCCCACTCCCCCGCTCTTTCCCGGTAGCCTTGACATTTGTTTTTCTTTCAGGTACCTATCCAACTCCCTTTCGAAAGCCGTGATTGAGTCTGCCTCCACCACCCTCTCAGGCATTTTATTTTCATGTGCCTCTTTCACTCTCACTGTTGCTAACAAAGAATCTTTGCCATAAATGGGACGATGGGAACAGCAGCAGAGGACAAGTTCATATGTTCTTTTATTGAACTACCTCTGCTTTTAGCAACGCCTCAATTTTAAGATTCTCATCCTAGTTTTCAAATTCCTCCCTGGCCTCGCCCCTCCCTATCTCTGTAATCTCCTCAAGCCCCACAACCCTCTGCACTCCTCCAATTATGCCCTCTTGAGCATCCCTGATTTTAATTGCTCCACCATTGCTGGCCGTGCCTTCAGCTGCCTGGGCCCTAAGCTCTGGAACTCCCTCCCTAAACCTCTCCGCTTCTCGACCTCTCTTTCCTTCTTTAAGACGTAACTGAAAACCGACCACTTTGGCCAAGCTTTTGGTCAGCTGTCCTAATATCTCCTTATGTTGCTCAGTATTAAAAAATGTTGTCTCCTGGGAAGTGCCTTGGGATATTTTACAATCTTAAAGGCGTTATATAAATGCAGGTTGGTGTTGCTTTTAGTTTGAATGTGCTGTTTATAATGACGCAAAGGCCATAGTCCAGGCTCCCATCAGGTGTCTCCTGGGTAAGGGGACCACTGCTTGAGATGGAATTCTTTTTTATTAAAAAAATGGGGGCACCAAAGTTCATAGATTTTTTAAATATTTAATTCGGCCCCCAAATTCTGTGGGCTGCTGGGTAGGAGCGCAGGCACTAAACCTGGTTCCACCTCCACCAGGATTCTGCCCCATGCAAGAATCCCAGGAAATTCCAGTCAAGAAGGGGGCCGGTTGAGTCTTCCCCTCCCCTCCCCCCCCCACACCATGTGAAAGAGACATAACTAGGGAGTTCCTGGTCTACACCTGGAATTCCACCCACTACCCCTTTGTTAGGTCCAACCAAACTCTCACCAACTGAGGCCTGGTGTGAGTTCTGTTGAGGCCCTGAAAGGGCACAGGACTGCTCTAGGGGGAGAGATCATTGATATATGATTCTATGAAGAAGAGGATTAAGAAGAAGCATCATCGGGGATGGCTACAGTGATTGAAGTTTGGGTGGAGGTCATAGTGACAGAGGATCACACAGGATATACGGCACAGAAACAGGCCATTCGGCCCAACCAGTCCATGCCGGCGTTTATGCTCCACTCGAGCCTCCTCCTGTCTTTCCTCATCTAACTCTCTCAGCATAACCCTCGATTCCCTTCTCCCTCATATGTTTATCTAGCCTCCCCTTAAATGCCTCGATACTATTTGCTTCAACCACTCCCTGTGGTAGTGAGTTCCACATTCTCACCACTCTCTGGGTAAAGAAGTTTCTTCTGAATTCCCTACTTTGATTTCTTGGTGACTATCTTATATTGATGGCCTCTAGTTATGCTCTTCCCCACAAGTGGAAACACTCTCTCTGTATCCACTCTATCAAACCTTTCCATAATTTTAAAGACCTCAATTAGGTCAACCCCTCAGCCTTCTTTTTTCAAGCAAAAAGAGACCCAGTCTGTTCATCCTTTCCTGACAGGTATACCCTCTGGTATCATCCTTGTAAATCTTCTCTGCACTCTCTCCAGTGCCTCAATATCCGTTTTATAATATGCCGACCAGATGCTTCTAATGGTGCCATTCCTCCTTCAAGGCACTGAATAAAAATTCAGTCTCCGTGACAACAGAAATCTAGATCAGAATGGAATAAATGTGTTTTATATTTGTTTTGAAAAAGAGGAAGAAAAGGTCTGACTTCTGCAATTGTTGTATCCATTCTACTCAGGTCTGAGGAGCAGAACTGACTGAGGCTGTGAAGGTCAATATTTTTAATAATGCAAGCAGGCGTGAGCCCTCCTCTACGTAGCCAGTCTACAATCCGTGATCTCGGGAGGGCTGACGAGAGCTCAACTCAGCCGTGAGCGTAAAGAGCAGAGAGATTTCTGTCAATATGAATTCTCTTCCAACCTCTTGGGAGCCCCCGGCTTTATCAGTTTGCATTCTCAGCGTATTGACCTTTTTTCCAGTTAGCAACGAGGGTCGGTACTAAAGAAGTGCAGGCGGAAAGGACGGAGGCTCCCCTTTTCCCGTCAGCCCTCCCGAGATCACAGATTGTAGACTGGCTACGTAGAGGAGGGCTCCACGTTGCCTAATTCACTAAATATATTCAAAAAGGAGTTAGATGTAGTCCTTACTACTAGGGGGATCAAGGGGTATGGAGAGAAAGCAGGAATGGGGTACTGAAGTTGCATGTTCAGCCATGAACTCATTGAATGGCGGTGCAGGCTCGAAGGGCCGAATGGCCTACTCCTGCACCTATTTTCTATGTTTCTATGTTTTGAGCCTGGATAATTTTGCCTGCGTTTTGTTTCGCATTTGCAGCGGTTCCGAATCAAGAAACAAAACTCGATTTGCATCACGTTCCCCAAGCGAATGCAATGCAGACTCAGCTCCGAAGTGCAACTCTGAATGTAAACCGGGTCCCTTCCTTAAACCGACAAGAAAAGTCCGGAGATGAGGGGGTTGACTTATGAGGAAAGACTGAGTAGGTTGGACCTCTACTCATTGGAATTCAGAAGAATGAGAGCTGATCTTATCGAAATGTATAAGATTATGAGGGGGGCTTGACAGGGTGGATGCAGAGAGGATGTTTCCACTGATGGGGGAGACTAGAGCTAGGGGGCATAATCTTACAATAAGGGGCCGCCCATTTAAAACTGAGATGAGGAGAAATTTCTTCTCTCTCAGCGTTGTAAATCTGTGGAATTCGCTGCCTCAGAGAGCAGTGGAAGCCGGGACATTGAATAAATGTAATATAGAAATAGACAGTTTCTTAAGCGATAAGGGGATAAGGGATTATGGGGAGCAGGCGGGGAAGTGGAGCTGAGTCCATGATTGGATCAGCCATGATCGTATTAAATGGCGGAGCAGGCTCGAGGGGCCGTGTGGCCTACTCCTGTTCCTATTTCTTATGTTGTTTGTCTCACTCCTCTTGTAATGTCTTTGCTTCATGGGATCTTTGCTTAAGAATTCATAGCAACACATTGCTATTAAGAATGAGTTGGTTTATTAGCAAAGGTTTAACAATCACACTACACATTACCAGTTCATCCAGCGGGCTCACAAACCACCTGCCTCATCGTGGATCCCCCGAACCCAACTGGCTGGGGTTTTATTGAGTCTTGTGAACATCATGTGACTGGCTTAGCCACTCACAACTCAACAGCTCTACAGCTATTTTAAAAGATAGCTTTAAAATCAAGTGCGCCCTTTTGGTAAGGGCATTAGAACCAATAAATTTAGAAATTAACTGGGAACTTTGCCAATCAAATTAAAATTCTGTTCCCGGGGATGATGATGCACTCCGGTCCCTCCGGTCCCTCCGGTGCCTACCTCGCGCGGAAGGCCACGAGCGTACCAGTGGACACTGCGCGCTCCATCTCCAGGGACACCCTGGCACGGACATATCTGTGGAAGAGAGACAGGCAGTCGGGCTGAATGACCCTCTCGACAGCTCGCTGCCTGGAACTGTTAATGACCATCTTGGCCAGGCCCAGGAGCAGTCCCACGAGGAGTCCTTCCGACCTGCTCGCTCCCTTCCGCAGTGGGTGCCCAAAGATCAGGAGTGTGGGACTGAGAAATCGAGGAGCAGCCCCTTCAAATAATAGAATAGGGGCTGCAACCTCACACATTGCACGTAAACATGGAACACGGACTCCTCTAGACCGCAGAAAATGCAGACGGCCTGGGAGTATGTGAACCGACTTAAAAATTTATTGCACAGGACTGGCCCGTGCAATACCCTCCAGGCCAAGTCCCCAATAAATAAAGGGAGGACTCCCGCGTAGAGAGCCCTCCATTGGGGACCCCCGTCTCCTCCGGATGGTAAGATGGTGCGCCATGGCGTATCCGGATGGCAGATGAGGATGGCAAAATGGAGAGTGTTCACAGCTCTACAACTCTTTTTGGAGAACATAAAATTAAACATTAAATCAAGTACCCCCCGATCTGGGGGACACTCCAGACACTTTTCAACTGCCCTTTTATTTTTTTGTTTTTATTTTGGGTTTTGTTGTGTTTTTTTGGGGGGCTTCAAAATCATAAATTTTACAAGTGCCCCCTATAAAAGGGGAAGGGGACACTAAAGCCCGGCAATAAAACAATTTAAGCTTTAAAACATATAAAATCAAATTAAAATTCGGTTGCCGGGGGTGATGATGCACTCCAGTCCCTCCGGCGCCCACCTCTCGCGGAAGGCCGCGAGCGTACCGGTGGACACCGCGTGCTCCATCTCCAAGGACACCCTGGCCCGGATGTAGGCGCGGAAGAGAGGCAGGCAGTCAGGCTGAACGACCCCCTCGACTGCCCGCTGCCTGGACCGGCTGATGGCCCCCTTGGCCGTGCCCAGGAGCAGTCCTACGAGGAGGCCCTCGGACCTACCCGCTCCCCTCCGCACCGGGTGCCCAAAGATCAGGAGTGTGGGACTGAGAAATCGAGGAGCAGCCCTTCAAATAATAGAATAGGGGCTGCAACTTCACACATTGCACGTAAACATGGAACACGGACTCCTCTAGACCGCAGAAAATGCAGACGGCCTGGGAGTCTGTGAACCGACTTTAAAATTTATTGCACGGGACTGCTCCATGCACCACCCTCCAGGCCAAGTCCCCAATAAATAAAGGGAGGATTCCCGCGTAGAGAGCCCTCCATTGGGGAACCCCGCCTCCTCTGGACAGCAAGATGGTGCGCCATGGCGTGTCAGGATGGCAGATGAGGATGGCAAAATGGAGGGTGTTAACAGCTCTACACCCCTGTAAACATACTCACAGGTGCACACAGTGCAGCTCTGGCTGCAGCTGCACTTGGTTCACTCCGCCTTTTTAAAAAAAAAAACGAATTCACAGGATGTGGGCATCGCTGGCAAGGCCGGCATTTATTGCCCATCCCTAATTGCCCTGGAGAAGGTGGTGGTGAGCCGCCTTCTTGAACCACTTGCGGAAGAGAGACAGGCAGTCGGGCTGAATGACCCTCTCGACAGCTCGCTGCCTGGAACTGTTAATGACCATCTTGGCCAGGCCCAGGAGCAGTCCCACGAGGAGTCCTTCCGACCTGCTCGCTCCCTTCCGCAGTGGGTGCCCAAAGATCAGTCCGTGTGGTGAAGGTACTCCCACGGTGCTGACCTTGTTGCAGTGGTTTGGTACAACTGAGTGGCTCGCTGGGCCATTTCAGAGGGCAGTTAAGAGTCAACCACATTGTTGTGGGTCTGGAGTCACATAGAGGCTCAGACCAGGTGAGGACGGCAGATTTCCTGCCTGAGAGGACATGAGTGAACCAGATGCGTTTTCCTGAAAATCCAGTCGTTTCATGGTCACCATTACTAGTTTTTAAATTCCAGATTGATTTAGTTAACTGAATTTAAATTCCCCCCATTGCATGCTGGGATTTTAACTGAGGTCTCTGGATCATTAGCCAGGCCCCTGGATTACTAGTCTAGTAACATAACCACTGTGCTACCATTCACCCCCTCCACAGCTTATCTTTTTTTCCTTCATCTCCCGAGGTTGGTATCTTGTGCCTGGGAGGTGAAAGAAAGACTTGCATTTATATGGTGCTTTTCATGATTACTGGACGTCCCAACTTGATTTACAGACAACAATGTACTTTTTTGGAGTGTAGTCACCGTTGTAATGTAGGAGACGCGGCAGCTAATTTGCGCACAGCAAGCTCCCATAAACAGCAATGTGATAATGACCAGATAATCTGTTTCAGTGGTGTTGATCGAGGGGTAAATATGGCTCGAAAACTGGGGATAACTCCCTTGCTCTTCAAAATAGTGCCATAGGATCTTTTTTAACATTCGTTCGTAGGATGAGGTCATCGCTGGCAAGACCAGCATTTATTGCCCATCCTAATTGCCCTTGAGAAGATGTGGTGGTGAGCTGCCTTCTTGAACCATTGCAAGTCTTTGTAGTGGTTTGGTGTCACTGAGTGTCTCACTGGGCCATTTCAGAGGGCAATTAAGACTCAAACACATTGCTGTGAATCTGGAGTCACATATAGGCCAGACCGGGTAAGGACAGCAGATTTCCATCCCTAAATGACATTAGTGAACCAAATAAGTTTTTACAACAATCTAATAGTTTCATGGCCACCATTATTGATACTAGCTTTTCATTCCCGATTTATTTAATTAACTGAATTTAATTTCCCCAGCTGCCGTGGTGGGATTTGAACTGGATCATTAGTTCAGGCCTCTGGATTACGAGTCTAGTAACAAAACCACTATGCTATGTCCACTTGAGAAAGCAGACGGAGCCTAAGTTTAATGTCTCATCTGAAAGACGGCACCTCCGACAGTGCAGCACCCCCTCAGTACTACATTGGAGTGTCAGCGAGATTGTTGTGCTCAAGTCTCTGAAGTGGGCTGTGAACCCACAACGTTCTGACACAGAGGTGAGGGTGTGACCGACTGAGTCGTGCGTGCGTGTGTCAAACACTTAAGATGTCACAGCAAAACCCAATTCTGCCCTCACCTGACAACTACCGTGCACACTGATTCCAGCAGGGGGCACTAGTTGGAGAGGAGCAGGAAACCACGACTCATTTCTACCCCACACCCAGCAGTAGTGACACTGAGGTCAATTGTAATGCCCCTCTACTGCCTGGCTGAGATCAACTAACTCTGTATGGGCATGTGACAAAAGAAGGGAGAATTGTTTTTTTATGCAGCGAGTAATGATGATCTGGAATGCACTGCCTGAAAGGGTGATGGATGCAGATTCAATAGCATCTTTCTAAAGGGAATGGGATACATACTTGAAAAGGAAATATTTGCAGGGCTCTGGGGAAAGAGCAACGGGAGTGGGACTAAATGGATCGCTCTGTCGAAGAGCCGGTACAGGTGCGATGGGCTGAACTGCCTTCTTCTGTGCTGTATGATTCTACCCATAGAGCTTGTCTGGTCTGTCTGGAGGGGTGGGGTGTTGGTTTGTGGCAGGGGTGGGGGAGTGGTGGGGAAGGGGGGTTGGGGACACGTGTGGGTGGGGGAGTGGTGGGGACGGGGCCGAGGGGAGAGGTGAAAGAAGGCAACGGTATAGGGACAGTGTGGTAATGTGATGCTTTTACCTGGAAAACCCCTTTAATTTTGCAGTTTTGTGTGAGACAATTTCCTCCCTCAGTCGGTTGGTGGGAAAGTTGCTTCTGAAAGTCACAACACTTTTAAAGTCACTTCAAGTCGCTAGAGAAATACCACCAGCGATGTCTCCGCAAGATCCTGCAAATCCCCTGGGAGGACAGACGCACAAACATTAGTGTCCTCGTCCAGGCCAACATCCCCCAGCGTTGAAGCACTGACCACACTTGATCAGCTCCGCTGGGCAGGCCACAAAGTTCGCATGCCAGACACGAGACTCCCAAAGCAAGCGCTCTACTCGGAACTCGTCCATGGCAAACGAGCCAAAGGTGGGCAGAGGAAACGTTACAAGGACACCCTGAAAGCCTCCCTGATAAAGTGCGACATCCCCACTGACACCTGGGATTCCTTGGCCATAGACCGCCCTAAGTGGAGGAAGTGCATTCGGGAGGGCGCTGAGCTCCTCGAGTATCGTCCCCGAGAGCATGCAGAAATCAAGCGCAGGCAGCGGAAGGAGCGTGCGGCAAACCAGGCTCCCTGCCCACCCTTTCCCTCAACGACTATCTGTCCCACCTGTGACAGAAACTGTGGTTCTCGTATTGAACTGTTCAGCCACCTAAGAACTAATTTTTAGAGTGGAAGCAAGTCTTCCTCAATCCCGAGGGACTGCCTATAATGATGATGATTTAATCATCCAGTATTGGAAAAAACCCACAGCTACGACCACTTCAAAGCGCTTTACAGCCAATTAAGTAATTTCTTTTTGGAGTGTAGTCACTGTTGTAATGTGGGAAACAATGCAGCCAATTTTGACACAGCAAGCTCCCACAAACAGCAATGTGATAAAGACCAGATAATCTGTTTTTTTGTTATGTCGATTGAGGGATAAATATTGGCCAGGATACTGGGGATAACTCCCCTGCTCTTATTCGAAATAGTGCCATGAGATCTTTTACGTCCACCTGAGAGAGCAGACGGGGCCTTGGTTTAACGGCACTTCTGAAAGACAGCACCTCTGACAGTGCAGCACTCCCTCAGCACCGCACTGGAGTGTCAGCCTAGATTTTTTGGTGCTCAAGTCCCTGGAGCGGAACAACCTTCTGACTCAGGGGCGAGAGTGCTGCCCACTGAGCCACAGCCGACACTATTGGTGCATAAATAGGGGAAAAGTATTCCCTCTGGCGAGTGGGTCAATTACTAGAGGTCAAAGATTCAAAATCATTGGAAAAAGATCGAGAGGGGAGATGAGGAGTTGTCGGGGTCTGGAACGCTCTACCTGGAGAAGGTGGTGGAAGCTGTTTCCATCAATAATTTTAGAAGGGAGTTGGACAGGTATGTGAGGGCAGGGTCAAGAAGACGGGGACGCGAGGAGGAGGAGCTCAGCGGGTTACGGACAAAAAGCAAGGATGGGGTGTGGGACTGAGCACGACTGCTCTTTCAAAGAGCCAGCACAGGCATGACGGGCCAAATGGCCTCCTCCTGTGCTATAAGTTTCTATGACCCGATGATAATAAAATAACTGGTGCACAAAAGAACTTACCCCTGCTTGATGGCCATGTACCAGAAAAACAAACTTTGTCGCCATAGCCACCAGGTGCAGATGGAACCTCTCCCTGATGTGACTGGACCAGAGGTTAGACTAGTCCAGACCCTGACTATCTTTCCCTTCTGATACAGACCTGTAGAGCTGAGGCCGCTCTGTACGTGTGGGGTGGCAGCTCTGTTGCTAACCTTGTTGCACTGACCACCTTCGAAGGAAAACAGTTCCAAATTGAAATTAGCTCCATCCAAGCTGCAAATGGGCTTCAGAAAAGTGGCAAACAGCCACAGGACTTGGAAGTAGTTTTTAAATAGCCAGAATTAATTAGACACCAGAACAAAACAGAACGTGCACTAGGAAAGGAAATAGAAAAAGTTCGATTTGTTGAACAAAAATTAGGGGTGTATTCCCTAGAACTTCGAAGGTTAAGGGGTGATCTGATTGAAGTTTTCAGGATATTAAGGGGAACAGATGAGGTAGATAGAAAGTATTTCCGCTGGTTGGGGATTCTGGGATGAGTGGGCATAGTCTAAACATAAGAGCCTTTTAGGAATGAAATTAGGAAACACTTCTACACACAAAGGGTTGTAGAAATTTGGAATTTTCTTTCGCAAACGGCAACTGATACTAGACCAATTGTTAATTTTAAATCCGAGATTGATAGATTTTTGTTAACCAAAGGTATTAAGGGATGTGGGGCAAAGGCAGGTATATGGAGTTAGGTCACAGATCAGCCATGATCTCACGGAAAGGTGCAGCAGGCTCGAGGGGCTAAATGTCCGAATTCTGTACCTATGTTCTCACTGATTCTGTTTTTTCAGTGTCTTATAGTTATAAAATAGCCTGAGGTGAATGTTCCTTAAATGGTTTTAAGGACAAATTCTTTTAGAAGTATTGAAGTGTTTAAGAGGTGAAGTTTCCATCTTTTGCCCTCAATCCAAAGACACCCCGGGCAAACCCTCCATCATTTCGCTCAGGCAGTAAGGCTGAGGGTATTTAGTGATGAATTTCAATCATTTTTGAAACATAGAGCCTGTGGCCTCAGCACATGAAAAGATGGCATTGCTGGAGAGCATTACGAGACAATCTAATGATGGAAAAGCGAGATAGGAAGCAACACTCCACTGTGTAAATAAGGACAGAATCATTCACACAAGAGTGCATATTCTGCCACTGTTCGTTGTTCAGACTCCGACCCTCGGGCCCTGTATCGCCATTGGCCAGTTGACATCTGAGTGGCGTTGGGGTGTGGGGCGGCCATTCCATTAAAATTAAGCACTTTGGGTTTTTTTTTTGTTGCAGCGGGGTGGAAGTTGGTGTGGGGCGAAGTAACAGATGCTGCAAGGCATGAGCGTCACAATGTCTCTCCACTTCAGTTAAAGGGGAGGGCGGCTGCAAACTCTGCAGCCACTTTAGTGACAAACACTGGGAAGATTGTGAACCCGCGACCGTGATTGTCAACCTGACTTGGCAGTCGGCTGACAAAAAAAAAAAAATAGCGTGGCGTTGCCGGCAGCCCCACCTCCCCTTTAAGGGCGGCCACGCCACCCAGCCACAGAGAGTGTACCGACAACGTGGACCACTTTCCATATCCTCGGGAGCCCATTATCAGCAAGGGCAGGCATCGACGATGAGGTTCAACACCGCTTCCGGTGCGCCAATGCAGCCTTCGGCCGCCTGAGGAAGAGAGTGTACGAAGATCAGGCCCTCAAATCTGGCACCAAGCTCATGGTCTACAGGGCTGTAGTGATACCCGCCCTCCTGTATGGCTCAGAAATGTGGACCATATACAATAGACACTTCAAATCGCTGGAGAAATATCACCAGGGTTGCCTCCGCAAGATCCTGCAAATCCCCTGGGAGGACAGATGCACCAACGTCAGTGTTCTCGATCAGGCCAACTTCCCCAGCATCGAAGCACTGACCACACTCGACCATCTCCGCTGGGCAGGCCACATTGTCCGCATGCCCGACACGAGACTCCCAAAGCAAGCGCTCTACTCGGAACTCCTGCGCGGCAAGCGAGCCCCAGGTGGGCAGAGGAAACGTTACAAGGACACCCTCAAAGCCTCCCTGATAAAGTGCAACATCCCCACCGACACCTGGGAGTCCCTGGCCAAAGACCGCCCTAAGTGGAGGAGGTTCATCCGGGAGGGCGCTGAGCACCTCGAGTCTCATCGCCGAGAGCATGCAGAAAACAAGTGCAGGCAGCGGAAAGAGCGTGCGGCAAACCAGTCCCACCCACCCTTTCCTCCAACCACTGTCTGCCCCACCTGTGACAGAGACTGTAATTCCCGTATTGGACTGTTCAGTCACCTGAGAACTCACTTTTAGAGTGGAAGCAAGTCTTCCTCGATTTCGAGGGACTGCCTATGATGATGATGATGGTGATGATGTAACGACAACAGAAGCTGTCGGGGGCTCCGACCGGTGGCGGGGCCGCTCCCGTGGGGCAAATTCCAGGAAAGAGACAATTCCCCACAGGGCAATTTCGGGAAGGGGTCCCCGTCGGTTGGTAAGGGGTTGGTGCGTACACGGCGCGGCTGGAAAACAGGCGGAGCGGTCTCGTACACCGCTCCAAAAATGACGAAGGGCATTTTTCAAAATGGCGGCACCTCCGCGGAGAGTCGGTGGCCATTCCGCACCGCTCCATGGCCACCGCCTCCAGGTGGCCAGAGGCCTTATAGAAAGGGGCAGTTGCGGCCCCTAACTCTGTTTCTCTCTCCAGCAGAAGCTGCCTGACCTGCTGAGTGTTTTCCAGCAGTTTCTGTTTTTTAATCTCGTGATGGTCATCATCGCGGAGAGAAATGTCTCCACGGCGACTACCTTTAAATGGAAAATGAATTTTGAAATATTGCGATGATAAGAACTTGGGAAATGGCAGCAGCCCCTCAGGACATTGACTCAAATATAGTCACAGGCCTTAATTTAATTGCCTCTTGCTGAATGTTGCAGAACCATGGACTATTGTTACTGCATTGCCTGTGCCGAGTTGAGGGGAGGTTGCCTTCAATAAAGAGTCATTGTGGGCCAGGAGGAAGAGGAGAGCTCCTCTGGACCCCTCAAGGAGGAGCAGAACTAGCTAAAAGGGGGCAGGGAGAAAATAAAGTACGGTCTGTGATCCGGTGGAGGACAGGCGATGATTAAATGACAAAAGTGATAATGCTGTAGGATAACAGGGAGCATATGAACCCTACCTTTCCCACATTACAACAGTGACTACAACCAAAGAAGCGCTTTTGGATTGTAAAGTGCTTTGGGACGTCCGGTGGTCGTGAAAGGCGCTATATAAATCTCAACACAATTCTTTCCTTTGTATTCTGACCTGCTCCTGATAGGCTGCGCTTTGCTTCCTCAATCTTGATACTGCTTTCTCCTCCAGGATTGTTATCCTGTCAAAAATCATTCTGTGATGTTCCTTAATAAGGTCGATCACATTATATTTCCACCTTGTGGCAAACATATCTTTTCGTTGTTATACATAATTCATTTTTTCTCTGGAAAGTGGAGCCCTCTGAGTGATGGGGCGTTTATGGAAAACAAAAAGTTGTGAAAAAAGGTTGAAGCAAAAATCAATTGTGTCTTCTCTGACGTGGAGTAACAAGCTCGACCACTCGAAGATTTATTTTTGCCTGGAAGCAGAAAAATTGGAAGTTGTCTTTTTAGGCTCCGTCTAAAACTCCCGGGGGACCATGGAATTGCGCAGAAAAGTGTCGCAATTATAGAGCATTGCATCATTATTGAAGGTATTTTATACGGAATCTATAGTATGAGGAAAGGTTGAGTAGGTCGAGTCTCTACTCATTGGAATTCAGAAGAATGAGAGGTGATCTTATCGAAACGTATAAGATTATGAGGGGGCTCGACAAGATGGATGCAGAGAGGATGTTTCCACTGATGGGGGAGACTAGAACTAGAGGGCATGATCTTAGAATGAGGGGCCGCCCATTTAAAACTGAGATGAGGAGAAATTTTTTCTCAGAGGGTTGTGGATCTGTGGAATTTGCTGTCTCAGAGAGCTGTGGAAGCTGGGACATTGAATATATTTAAGGCAGAAATAGACAGATTTTTGAGCGATAAGGGAATAAAGGGTTATGGTTAACGGGCAGGGAAGTGGACCCGAGTCCATGATCGGATCAGCCATGATCGTATTAAATGGCACAGCTGGTCAAGAGGCCATATGGCCTGCTCCTATTTCTTATGTTCTTATGTTCTTATTAATCTCAAGATGCTGCAGTGTCAGTTTGAAGGTCTACATACTTGCTGTGGTTCTCTCTTATTTTCTGTGGGTCACGTGCCAACTGCTGAGAGGGCAGGCAGACCGCCTGCTCCCAGCCCTCTGTCAATACTGCCCTCACATGGTTTTCAAACCGTGCCCTGCAGTTGACCCTCAATGGTTCTCTTCCCCCTTCCTTTCTCCATCCGGGGAATGTTTTCCCTCCTCTTCATACCACAGCAGTGACGTGAGAAAAAGTGGTAAGTCAGTGCAACAAGTTGCATTTATATAGCACCTTTCACAACCACCAGATGTCTCAAAGTGCCAATGGAGTGCAGTCACTGTTGTAATGTGGGAAATGCAACAGCCAATTTGTGCACAGCAAGCTCCCACAAACAGCAATGTGACAATGACCAAATATTGGCCAGGACACCGGGGATAACTCCCCTGCTCTTCTTCGAAATAGTGCCTTGGGATCTTTTACATCCACCTGCGAGAGCAGACAGGATCTTGGTTTAATGCCTCATCTGAAAGACAATACCTCCAACAGTGTAGCATTCCCTCAGCACTGCACTGGAATGTCAGCCTAGATTTATGTGTACAAGTCTTTGGAGTGGGATTTGAACTCACAACCTTCTGACTCAGAGGCGAGAGTGCTACCCACTGAGCCACTGGCTGACACTTATATAGTGTCTTTAACGTCGAAAAATGACCCAAGGTGAATCACAGGAGCATGGTCAGACAAAAATTGACAGCGGGCCTTGGGAGACATTAGGGCAGTAGGCCAAAAGCTTGGTCAAAGAGGTAGGTTTTAAGGAGCGATTTAAAGGAGGAGAGGAGGAGGAATTAAAGCCGAGATGGCTGAAGGCCAAGCTGCCAATGGCGGTGTGAATGAAGTGGGGGGTTGCACAAGCAGCCAGAATTGAGGGGGCACAGAGAACTCGGGGATGTAAGGCTGGAGGAGATTACAGAGATAGGGAAGGGGGGTTGGGTGGGGATGGGGGGGCGAGGCCATGAAGGGATTTGGAAATGAGAATGAAAATGTTAAAAATCGAGGCTTTGCCGGACCGAGAGCCCAATGTGGGTCGGTGAACACAGGGGTGATGGGGGAATGGGACTTGGAGCGAGTTAGGATATGGGTAGCAAAGTTCTGGATCAGCTCAAGTTTACGGAGGGTAGAATGTGGGAGGCCAACTAGGAGTGCGTTGGAATAATCAAGTCTAGAGGTAACAAAGGCACGGATGGGCGATATTACGGAGGTGGAAATAGACGATCTTAGTTATGCTGCGGATGTGATTGAAAGCTCACCAGGGTCAAATATGACACCAAGGAAACAACTAGAATTGTATCCCAAACATTTAGATTGATTTTGCTAAAGCAAATGTTTTAATGCTGTAGATGAATAATATTAGTAACTCCATTGCAATAACAATACTATTTCACAGTAGACATTATAATTCCTCCCATTTATTACCATTTCTGAAATGCCATGCAGCACAATTATGGAAGAGTGAATGGAAAGCAATATAAAGTCCATTAATATAGTGCAGAATATACTACCAATGTTACTTTAATAGTTATGTTTGGTACCCCATAGGCCTCATCTAGCTGATAATCTGGTATGTACCAAGTTAAGTATCTGTCTTGGCTCAGGGGGTAGCACTTTTGCCTCTAAGTCAGAAGTTTGGGGATTCAAGTCCCACCCCAGAGACTTCAGCAGAAAAATCTAGGCTGATACTTCAGTGCAGTGCTGAGGGAATGCTGCACTGTCAGAGATGTTATATGAAAACTATTAAACGGTACACTGCAGTCCTGACACTCACCAGTGAAGTATGGGGGGTAATGAGCCTGTAAAAAAAAAAATCTAGGCTGACACTCCAGTGCAGTGCTGCACTGTTGGAGGTGCCATCTTTCGGATGAGATGTTAAACTGAGGCCCTGGTTGCTCTCTCAGATGGAGGTAAAAGATTCCACGGCACTATTTTGAAGAAGGCAGGGGAGTTATCCCCGGTGTCCTGGACAATATTTATCCCTCAATCAACATAAAACAACAGATTATCTGGTCATTATCACATTGCTGTTTGTGGGAGCTTACAACTGTGACTGCCGCGTTTCCCACATTACAACAGTGACTACAATCCAAAAGTATTTCATTGCTGTAAAGTGCTTTGAGACGTCCGGTGGTTGTGAAAGGTGCTATATAAATGCAAGTATTTCTTCGCGTCTGAAATAAAACAGACTCTAGTATTATCGAGCTGTGGGCTGTAAAACTAAAATCCTGGGGCATCAGCGCACCACTATGGGAATAAGCGGGATATGTTCCCCCCCCCCCGCCCGCTCCAAATGTTCCTGGATTGACCACTCCAAATCCTGGACTTGCCCCCAATGTGTCCCCTCAGCTCTTTGTACAGAGTCAGCCTGTGCCCCGGGGTACGATCACCACAGGAAGTGTTTCCTGTTTAGTTTCTACGATATGTATCTCCAGGATTATTTATGTCGCCCTGGCCAAAGATTCCGCAGGAGATGAACTTTGAAAAATGGAATCATGTTGAACTTGTTTCAAAACCCCTAGAGGATTTGCAAATATGAGTTCACAGGATTTAAAAAGAGAAAAAAAAAAATCAGTTTTGTTTCCCCTGGATTTTTGTCCACTTTGCAGTCTCCTCTGCGTGTGAGCAGGGCAGGAAGGGTGAGGCATCAGGCCTATTTCTGACCGCTGTCAGTGATCCGCAGGTGGGGGAAGCGAGCCGATTGCAGTGCAGTGGAGTGATACTGCCAGCTTCCTCTTCCTCCGGATGCAACATTCCTCGCTCCCGTGCTTCGATGAGTTCCGCAGTCAGGAACTGACAAGAGTCCGTGTTAGAACTGAAGGACGGCCAAGCCTTGAATTGGTTTGGGAAACATGTTTTGATGTTGCTACACCGCTGGGAACAGGAAATTGGGAACAGCACAATGTGCTCGTTACCACGGCATTCATCTTTTTGCCTCCTCGCGTCTCCTGCGTACTGTTCAACAGGCACCAGCAGCCAAAACTGGCCATTCTGAATGTGCGAGTGTAATATATATATATATATATGCTCCAGCCAGTGAGCTACTGTGGCATTGCAGCCATTGCTGTTTACAACAATAAAGAGGGGGGGTCACCTTACTGGCTTCCTAAGTTATCAGCCATCTTAGAGTATGTGTGTTTGTGAGGTCGTACATAACAGTGAGCCTAGACAATGGGGGGGTTAAACCGGCTATTTCGCCATGGGGGCCATCACAGTCAAACTTGATCCTGTCCTCAGCCGGCTATATTTTTTGATTTTATTTATTCGTTCACGGGATGTGGGCGTCGCTGGCAAGGCCGGCATTTATTGCCCATCCCTAATTGCCCCTTGAGAAGGTGGTGGTGAGCCGTTTTCTTGAAGTGCAGCGGTCCATGTGGTGAAGGTGCTCCCACAGTGCTGATTTTGTCGTAGCGGTTTGGTACAACGGAGTGTCTTGCTGGGCCATTTCAGAGGGCAGCTAAGTGTCACCCACCTTGCTGTGGGTCTGGAGTCACGTATAGGCCAGACCGGGTAAGGACGGCAGATTTCCTTCCCTAAAGGACATTAGTGAACCAGTCGGGTTTTTCCGTCAATCCGGTAGTTTCTTGGTGCTGTACAAGCTTTTTACCACACTGCGCTGTGTGCGCGCACTCGGTTAATCCTTGCCACTGGATCAAGACCTAGCTCTGTCAAGCCCGTGCGGTGGCTGGTGTGCAATGGCCACCACACGTTAAAAAAAATCCACGCACAGGCATCTTCCACCCTTCAGGATGTAGTTCGGGATCCGGAATATCATTGAAACACCTGTGAACTCATCTGTTTTCAGCATGGAAGCAAGTCATCCTCGTTTCGAGGGACTGCCTATGATGATGACTAACTTTTTACTTAACTTAATTTAAATCCCAACCCCAGCTGCTGTGGGATTTGAACTCATGTCTCTGGATTACTAGTCCAGTAACATAATCACTATGCTACCATGCCCCTAAATGCAGTATAGATGTCTCTAAACATAAATTAATGATTGGTAAATGACATTCAGCATTTGCACAAAGAAACCCAGTGAAGGTGTTACAAAATACATCAAGATTATTGTATTAAAAAAGCTTAGAATCTGTAGATTTTTTTATCATTACAGTGTGCAGTAAGTTATTTTGCACTGTCATCTGAACTGAAGTACAACCAAAACACCCTGAAATGTATATCATGTCCATATCACATACAATATGGCGGCGAAGAGGTAAGACAACCAAACACAATCCCATCAACAACAACAACAACAACAACTTGTATTTATATAGCGCCTTTAACATAGTGAAACATCCCAAGGCACTTCACATGAATATTATGAGATAAAATTTGACACTGAGCCACATAAGGAGAAATTAGCGCAGGTGACCAAAAGCTTGGTCAAAGAGGTAGGTTTTAAGGAGCATCTTGAAGGAGGAGAGAGAGGTAGAGAAGTAGAGAGGTTTAGGCTGGGAGTTCTAGAGCTTGGGGCCTAGGCAACTGACAGCATGGCCATCTATAGTTGAGCGATTATAATCAGGGATGCTCAAGGGGGCAGAATTAGAGCGCAGACATCTTGGGGGTTTTGTGGGACTGGAGGAGATTACAGAGATAGGGAGGGGCGAGGCCGTGGAGGGATTTGAAAATAAAGAGGAGAATTTTCAAATCGAGGCGTTGCCTCACCGGAAGCCAATGTAGGCCGGCGAGCACAGGGGTGATGGGTGAACGGGACTTGTTGCGAGTTAGGACATGGGCAACCGAGTTTTGGATCACCTCTCCTTCACATAGAGTGGAATGTGGGAAGTCAGCCAGGAGTGCATTGGAATAGTCAAGTCTAGATGTAACAAAAGCATGGATGAGGGTTTCAGCAGCAGATGAGCTGAGGCAAGGATGGAGACGAGCAATGTTACGGAGGTGGAAATAGGCGGTCTTAGTTATGCTGCGGATATGTGGTCGAAAGCTCATTTCAGGGTCAAATATGACACCAAGGTTGTGAACAGTCTGGTTCAGCCTCAGACAGGAGTTGGGGAGAGGGATGGAGTCAGTGTCTAGGGAACGGAGTTTGTGGCGGGGACCGAAAACAATGGTTTTGGTCTTCCCAATATTCCATTAGAGAACATCTCTGTTCATCCAGAACTGGATGTCGGACAAGCAGTCTGACAATTTAGAGACCGTGAAGGGGTCGAGAGAGGGGATAGTGAGGTAGAGCTGGGTGCCATCAGCGTACATGTGGAAACTGACACTGTGTTTGCGGATGATGTCGCCAAGGGGCAGCACGTAGATGAAAAATAGGAGGGGGCCAAGAATAGATCCTTGGGGGGCACCAGAGGTAATGATGCAGGGACGGGAAGAGAAGCTGTTGCCGGTGATTCTCTGGCTACGATTAGATGGATAAGAATGGAACCAGGAGAGTGCAGTCCCACCCAGCTGGACGACGGAGGAGAGGCAGTGGGAGAAGGGTAAACTGGTCAACCGTGTCAAAGGCTGCAGACAAGTGAAGAAGGACCAGGAGGGATAGTTTGCCTTTGTCACACTCACAAAGGATGTCACTTGTGGCAATAACAACAAGAACTTTCATTTATATAGTGTCTTTAACGTGGTAAAATGTGGCAAGGCTCTTTGTAATAATTGAGATCGAGCCAAAGACGGAGACTAAAAGCTTGATCAATGAGTAAGGTTTTAAACACTGTCTTAAAGGGGGAGAGAGAGGTGGAGAGGTTTTGGGAGGGAACTCCCGAGCTTAGGTTTTGGTGAGTGGAGCTGGGAGTCCTGCCAACAAAGCGTCGGAATAGTCGAGTCTGGAGGTAACAAAATGGACGATGGTTTCAGCAGCAGACTGTCTGAGGCAGGGGCAGACATGGGTGATGTTACGGAGGGGGAAATCGGCGGGTTTTGTGACGGAGGGGATATGGGGTCGGAAGCTCAGTGTCAAAAAGGACGCTCAGGTAGCGAAGGATTTGGTTCGGACTCAGACAGTGGCTAGGGAGAGAGGTGGAATCGGTGGCTAGGGAGCGGAGTTTGTGGCGGAGGGTGGAGGCTGTAGACCAAGGCTTCAGTCATCCCAAAGTTTAATTGGAGGAAATGTCGGACAAGCCTGAGGCAGTGGAAGGGCCGAGAGAGGTGGTGGTGAGGTAGAGCTCGGCATCGTCCGTGAACACATGGAACCTGATATGTCTTCCCGCGGGGCAGCATGTAGATGAGCAATAGGAGAGGGCCAAGGATAACAGTGTGGGGGCGGGAAGAGAAGCCATTACTGGAGATTTTCTGGCTACGACTGGATAGGTAAGAGGTGAGGTTTCCTTTAAATTAGCCACTTTATTTTCTGAATTATAATAGTCCAAAGGGAATGGTTTCAAGACTGATCTAATCTCAAGGTTCACAGAACATTCAGAAATTGGTTGAAGTTTTCTTTCATCGCTAGTGTCTGGCATCATTCACAAGATGATAAAACTGAAGGTTATTTGGCTTAGCCCAACTTGTCCACGCAGAGAGAAACTTAACAGGTCTCCTTCCATCACAATGCATAACTGTTTCTTAAATGATTCCAGGGGTTTTACCTCGACTATCTTACTGGGAAAGCCATTCCGTGCGTTGGTCACTCAATGGGGGAGATCTCGACGCTGTGTGATAGGATAAAACCAGTGATAGCGAATCGTAGCCCGTGTTACATCTCTCTCGATTTTTATTGCTATTGAAGTCAAAGGAAATGACAATGGGGATGTAAAATGGCTGCCATTTCGCTATTGCCCGTTTTACGCCATTGCACAAAATCAAAGGGGCCAAAATTGCCCCCCTTTTTTTTTAAGAGCGGTAACAACTGGATGGAAATGAGTTTCTGCCCAGTCGGGTCGGACTCTCTGACGATCGGGACATTGCCCTTGTGATCTTTCGAGGCGGAGAAGGTATCTGCCCGCGCTCCTGTGCGAACGGCGATAATGACGTCATAAGAGCACGCACCACCTGGTCCCCGCCCGGAAGAGACATTGCCCTCAAATAATCGTTCCACCGCTTGTCTGTGCCCCCGACAGCTTCGCGCGGCGGAACCTGCCAGTGACTGGGCGTCGCGTTCGCCCTTAAAGGGGAGGGCGCACCGCCGCGGCCGTCATTTTATTTTAATTGTCGGCCGTCTCTAAAGGGCGGCCACGGGTTCGGCTGGGCAGCCCGGCAACCCGTCTTGGGGTTAAACCGAGACCCTGTCTGCTCGCTCAGGTGGACTCAAAAGATCCCATGGCACTATTTTGAAGAGGAGCAAGGGAGATATCCCAGGTGTCCTGGCCAATATTTATCCCTCAATCAACATCACGAAAACATCTAGTCATTATCACATTGCTGTTTGTGGGAGCTTGCTATGCGCAAGTTGACTGCCGCGTTTCCTACATTACATAACATAAGAACATAAGAAATAGGAGCAGGAGTAGGCCATTTGGCCCCTCGAATCTGCTCCGCCATTTAATGGCTGATCTGATCATGGACTCAGCTCCACTTCCCTGCCCGCTCCCCATAACCCTTTATTCCCTTATTGCTTAAAAACCTGCCTATCTCCGCCTTAAATATATTCAATGACCCAGCCGCCACAGCTCTCTGGGGCAGAGAATTCCACAGATTTGCAACCTTCTGAGAGAAGAAATTCCTCCTCATCTCAGTTTTAAATGGCGGCCCTTTATTCTGAGACTATGCCCCCTAGTTTTAATTTCCCCATGAGTGGAATAATTCTCTCTGCATCCACCTTGTCGAAATATATAAGATAATGAGGGGGCTCAACAACTTCTCATTCTTCTGAAATCCACTGAGTGTAGGCCCAACCTACTCAACCTATCTTCATAAGTCAACCCCCTCATCTCCAGAATCCTCATGAACCTTCTTTGAACAACCTCCAATCCAAGTATATCCTTCCTTTAATACGGAGAGCAAAACTGCACGCAGTACTAGGTGTGGCCTCACCAATACCCTGTACAGTTGTAGCAGGACTTCTCTGCCTTTATACTCCATCCCCCTTGCAATAAAGGCCAACATTTCATTTGCCTTCCTGATTGTTTGCTGTACCTGCATACTAACTTTTTGTGTTTCATGTACAAGGACCCCCAGGTCCCTCTGTACTGCAGCACTTTGCAATTTTTCTCCATTTAAATAATAATTTACTTTTCTATTTTTTCTTCCAAAGTGGATAACCTTACATTTTCCCACATTATAATCTGCCAAATTTTTGCCCACTCACTTAGCCTGTCTATACCACTTTGCAGATTTCTTATGTCCTCACAATTTTCTCTCCCACCCATCTTTGTATCAGCAAACTTGGCTACATTACACTCGGCCCCTTCATCCAAGTCATTAATATAGATTGTAATAGTTGAGGCCCCAGCACTGATCCCTGCGGCACGCCACTAGTCACTGTTTGCCAACCAGATAATGACCTATTTATCCCGACTCTCTGTTTTCTGTTAGTTAGCCAATCCTCTATCCATGCTACTATATTACCCCCAACCCCGTGAACTTTTATCTTGTGCAGTAACCTTTTATGTGGCACCTTATTGAATGCCTCTGGAAATCCAAATACACCACATCCACTGGTTCCCCCTTATCCATCTTGCTTGTTACATCCTCAAAGAACTCCAGCAAATTTGTCAAACATGATTTCCCTTTTATAAAACCATGTTGACTCTGCTTGATTGAATCATGCTTTTCCAAATATCCCACTACTGCTTCCTTAATAATGGACTCCAGCATTTTCCCCACGATAGATGTTAGGCTAACTGGTCTATAGTTTCATACTTTCTGTCTGGCTCCTTTTTAAATAGGGGCGTTACATTTGCTGTTATCCAATCTGCTGGGACTCCCCAGAATCCAGTGACTTTTGGTATATTGCAACTAATGCATCCACTATCTCTGCAGCCACTTTTTAAAGCCCCTAGGATGCAAGCTATCAGGTCCAGGGGATTGTCCGCCTTTAATCCCATTATTTTACCAAATCCTACTTCTTTAGTGATTGTATTAAGTTCATCCCTCCCTTTAGCCCCTTGATTATCCACTATTGGGATGTTTTTAGTGTCTTCCACTGTAAAGATCGATAGAAAATATTTGTTAAAAGTCTTTGCCATTTCCCTGTTCTCCATTATTAATTCCCCTGTATCATCCTCTAAGGGGCCAACATTTACTTTTGTTACTCTTTTCCTTTTTATGTACCTGTAGAAACTCTTTCTATCTGTTTTTATAGGTTGTGCTAGTTTGCTTTCATAATGTATATTCCCTCTCTTATTTTTTAGTTGTTCTTTGCTGGCTTTTAAAAGTTTCCCAAACCTCTGGTCTCCCACTAGTCTTGGCGACTTTGTATGCCCTTGTTTTCAATTTGATACCATCCCTTATTTCCTTAGTTGGCTACGGATGGTTATCCCTTCTCTTAGTCTTTCCTTCTCATTGGAATGTATTTTTGTTGCGAGTTATGAAATATCTCCTTAAATGTCTGGCACTGATCATCAACTGTCCCGCACTTTAGCCTATTTTCCTAGTCCACTTTAGCCAACTCTGTCCTCATACCTTGTAGTCTCCTTTATTTAAGCTTCGGACACTGGTTTGAGATCCAACTTTCTCACCCTCCAACTGAATTTGAAATTTAACTATGTTATGGTCACTCATTCCGATAGGTTCCTTTACTAGGAGATCATTTATTAATCCTGTCTCATTACACAGTACTAGTTCCAAGATAGCCTGCTTCCTGGTTGGTTCTGCAATGTACTGTTCAAGGAAACTATCCCGGATACACTCCATGAACTCTTCCTCAACGCTACCCTGGCCAATTTGCTTTGTCCAAATCAATATGAAGGTTAAAATCGCCCATGATTATTGCCGTTCCTTTTTTGCAAGCCTCCATTATTTCTTGATTTATACTCCGTCCAACTGTGTAGCTACTGTTAGGGGGGCTATAGACTACACCCACCATCGACTTATTCCCCTTATTATTCTACCCAAACTGATTCAGCATCTTGATCTTCTGAGCCAATATCATTTCTCACAACAGTGACTACACTCCAGAAAAATACTTAATTGGCTGTAAAGCACTTTGAGACGTTCGGTGGTCCTGAAAGGCACTATATAAATGCAGGTCTTTTTTTGTTCTCCAGGCAGACGGCTGTACCCATGGGCGACAGAGATTTCCTAAAGGAAAATCAATCTTTCCTTTCTGTGTTTAACTTATGACAGTTCGCAACAATTGGACCTGGGGCTGACATATCAGCGATGCCGATAACATGCTGGAAGGTTGTCCGATGTACATGAACAGATTTTTAGGCCTGCGATTAATGTGCCTAGGGTAGTAAACCTGAGGGATTCTTGTACATTGATTCATTTATTCTGTGGAACAAGTTATTTTTGTGTTCTGTTCGTGGAGGTGTCTGATCTGCCAAAACATTCAGTCGAAAATGCTCGATTACAGGAATGTGCCAAGAAACGGGGCTGTTCTGCGAGCATTCAAATACACAACCGCTGCCCCCACAGCACATTGATCGTGTGCAGTGAAAGGGTTCAACATTTCATCACTTGAGAAACGGACTTCATTACAGTGCGTTTATTTATAACCCTGTTGTGCTGTAACTCCTGAAACAAAGCATGTACCTTTCATTTAAAAAATGTAAACATGGTCTGAGATTATTGGGAGTACTTACACAAATTAAGTGTGTAAATGGCGGAAGACTGCACTTACTGGCAGCATTACGCTATGTAACGCAAATGAGATTTAAACTGTGCCTGTAACGATTCTGAGAATAAGTAAATAAATAAGTATTTTTGACACAGTCAGTGTGATATCCTTGTGGTTATCGGTTAATAGGATTTGCCAGTGTGGAGGGATACCTTTCATTTTCTACCAATGACCCGGTCACTTTTGATAAGGCACTGAACTAATTAATCAGTTGATTGGAAAATACACCACTGACCTTCATGAACACAAACAGCGCGACGCCCATGTGATATTAATAGAAGCGTATTTAATTAAATCGAGGTGAATGATGTATCCAACCTTTAAGAAACAATCAGCTAATGAAGTTAATAGCAGGCAGGTCACTGGTTGAAGTCTCCCAAGACTTCCCTTCCTGCAATGGAAGTATTTGAGAGATTTATGGTTCAATAAGAGACCTTTTCACACTCGAGAATTTCTCATGGAAAAATAAAATAGATTGCAATCCGATTCAATTTTTCATGAAAAGTAGTACCTCTGGATGAAACCATTCCCGGGAATGGCTTCTCTTTAGCTTAGATTGGAATAATTTTCTGTCAGCACAAACACTTGTTTTTATAATGACTGTTCAGTCCAGATACCAGATGCTGGGGAGCGGTGTATCTGTCTGGTAGTATGTGTTCTCTGGAATTTACTCCCTAAATCCCTTTCGCCTCGTTTTCTAAATTCTTCCAAAATCTTTTTCTAGACCATATTTTTGGTTCTACCTCCTGACTCCTACACACTTTCCTTTCTGCTTATCTCCCCTTCCCCCCCCCCCCCCCCCCCACCACACACACACACACACACACACTATCAATGCTTTGTGATGTCTTTGTGGACACGGAAATCATTAGAACATAATAGGAGCAGGAGTAGGCCATTCGGCCCCTCGAGCCTGTTCCGCCATTCAATAAGATCACAGCTGTTTTTTTTAAACCTCAACTCCACTTTCCTGCACCACCCCTATCCCCTTTATTCCCTTAATTTCCAAAAAATCTATCTGTCTTGAATATACTCAACGATTGAGCCTCCACAGCCCTCTGGGGTAGAGAATTCCAAAGATTCACCACCCTCTGAGTGAAGAAACTTCTCCTCATCTCAGTCCTAAATTGCTGACCCCTGGTTCTAGACTTCCCAGCCTGGGGAAACATCCTCCCTGTATCTACCCTGTCAAGTCCTGTAAGAATTTTGCATGTTTCAATGAGATCACCTCTCATTCTTCTAAACTCCAGGGAATATAGGCCTAGTCTACTCAATTCCAGCTGTGTAAATCGTTGACAGCAGTGGTTCAGCCCTGAGATTCCGCACACACTGACTTCCTGATATAGACTCAGACTGACAGTGAATGGGAGTGAGGCATGATTTCTCATGGGAGCGACGTGAGTCAAGCCACAATGTTCTTCCTGATACACTTTCCTTGACCAGTTACCGAGTCACTCTGACAAAGAGACCTGAGCTTCGATGACTTACTTTGATTGGGGAATGTGAGGTGGAATGGCCCAAGCTAATGAGGAGAGAAAGTAGAAAGGAAAAAATGAGAGATATGAGACCTGTGTGGCCAGGAGGGACAGATGATTGGATTTAGTTTCGATCTCAGATTCCCTCGGCTTCTCGGGATCTCTCCTACAACTATCAACTGAGGAGCACTGGCTGTTAACACACATGTCTTAATGGTTGTTCTTTTAGCTGATAGAATTGCAAGGATCAACAATACTTCTGCTAATTACTATTGATGGCAGGTCTGATTGTTCTGGCACAGCGTTTGCTGATGAATTCTTCAAATTCTCTTGGTGATGTTCCTTTGTAAAGTACTAAAACCCCTGAAAATCTCCTTGAAAAACAGTAAAACAGTAACATCCCCACAGACTCTTGGGAATCCCTGGCCCAAGACTGCTCAAAGTGGAGGAGAAGCATCTGAGAAGGCGCCAAACACTTTGAGTCTGTTCGCCGGGAGCACGCGGATGCCAAGTACAAACAGCGGAAGGAGCGTACGGCAACCCAAGAACACCACCCACCCGTCCCTCCAACCACTGACTGCCCCCCTCCCCCGTCCCTCCAACCACTGACTGCCCCCCTTCCCCCGTCCCTCCAAACACTGACTGCCCCCCTCCCCCGTCCCTCCAACCACTGACTGCCCCCCTCCCCCGTCCCTCCAACCACTGACTGCCCCCTCCCCCGTCCCTCCAACCACTGTCTGCCCCCCCTCCCCCGTCCCTCCAACCACTGACTGCCCCCCTCCCCCGTCCCTCCAACCACTGTCTGCCCCCCCTCCCCCGTCCCTCCAACCACTGTCTGCCCCCCCTCCCCCGTCCCTCCAACTACTGTCTGCCCCCCCCCCAGACTGTAGATTCCGCATTGCTATCATCCATTTTAGTATGGAAGCAAGTCATCCTCGACTCCGGGAGACGGCATAAGAAGAAGAAGGCTAAAGGCCCATTAACGCGGCCAATGTGCAGACATAGGCTAACTGACTCTGCTCTAGGTTTCAGCACAGCACCAGAACTGGGAGGCGTGGCTCTCGTCCTTACACTGCCCACTCTGCATTGGTGCACAGTTCTGTGGACAGGTGGCACCTTCACGGAGAGCCCCATTTACACTTTTACTCTGCAGTGATACAGGTAATAGTGCAATGAAGCGCTTGGTGAATTACAGTCTGGTCTAGATGCAATTTTGGAAATGGGTCCACAGCTGGCAGGTGGCATTTAAGGCAGATAAGGAAAGAAAAATAAAGACTTACATTTATATATCGCCTTTCACAACCACCGGACGTCTCAAAGCACTTTACAGCCATGAAGTACTTTTCACGTGTAGTCACTGTTGTAATGTAGGAAACGCAGCAGCCAATTTGCGCACAGACTTAACACTTCAGGTAGATTACCTTTCATCAGAATGTTTCAGGTTGATGACCATTCTGATGAAAGATCATGGTTGTGTACATACTCTATTTGTTTGTTACAGGACACTAGAGAGGCATTAGGACCCTGCGGGAGCTTTTCACAGTTGCTGTAAACATTCTGGTTCATGCTAGTTTTGGGACACCATTTTGGGAGTTGTTATAAATGACACAGTTAGTTACATTACTCCTGTTTCAGTTAATCTGTTTATTTACGTACACAACATAATTTGGCGATGAGGATTAATCAAATTTGTGTAAGAGTATTCTGATGTAGAGCTAAGGACGAACCAATATAAAACAAACCACACCATAGCGTCCTTGGTTAGGCCACATCCAGAATACTAGGCTCAATTTTCCCCAAAGCCGTTTTTTGGCGTACTTGAAGAGTTACGCCTGTTTTTTTGGTGCCCAACTATGCCAAAAAAAAATGATCCAACTTTCCATTTGAATTGTTGATTTTGGCGCCGCGTAGCCTGTCCTTTAGCTTTGGGGGTGGAGCCTAAGATCTGCGCCAAAAAGATGGGGTTGCTAGGGTAACGAGGGACACACTGCGGGCTGAGGCTGGAAAGTGAAACATACAACACACTCTGGCCAGCTCACAATAACCTGTACAAGCACCTTACACATTGCAGCAGCTTACCAGCATTAAATTATTAAAGTGTTTACACCAAAAGTCTATCCCCCACTGCCCTCCCCTCCACCTAGTGCCAGGTGCCGCTCCTAACCCTGGCCGAAAAGCCTCCCCTCCTCCTCTCTCCTCTCCCTCTCCTCTATCCACCTCTCTCCCTGCACCATCTCTCTCACTCTCTCTCTCTCTCTCTCTCTGCTGTCCGGGCCGTGGAACTGCACCTGCTGCACTGATTCTCTTGCTTGTGCCGATTTTGTAAACTGCCCAGAAGGTTTTTCCAGAGTGGTCACATACGCTGCCCTAAGAAAAGTTGGAGTAAATCGGAGCTGGCCAAACTTGCTTAAATGGGCAGAATTGGCGTGGGTGGCAGGTTACACCCCCAATGAGTTAAAAAAAATTGTAGCCTAAAATGCTGCTACCTAAGTGAATTACGCTGGTGCAGAAACTTTGGGGAAACTAGGAGATTTTAAATTTACTCCAAACAAAATGATGCACCCCAGAAAAATGGTGCAGATAATTGGGGGAAATTGAGCCCATTGTATCCAGTCCTGGCCTCCCTCACATGGAGGGAGTTATAAAGGCCCTGGAAAAGTTTCAGAGGAAAACCACTTGATTAATTCACAAATTAAAAATCCTTAGCTATCATGGTAGGCTCGGGGAGCTGCGTCTTCTTACTCTAGAAGAACATAGACTTCAGGAACATTTATTGAAGTATATAAAATGATGATGGGACTAGACTGCATACATGGGAACAGATTATTAGAATTAGATAAATTATGGAGAACAAGGGCACATGCATACAAGTTACATAAGCATAGAACTAGGTTAGATGTCAGGCGGTTGTTCTTTTCCCTGGAGGTCATTGACCTTTGGAATAGATTGTCAGAATCATAGAATCATAGAAATTTACAGCACGGAAGGAGGCTATTTGGCCCACTGTGTCAGCGCCGACCGACAAAGGGCTATCCAGCTTAATCCCCCTTTCCAGCTCTTGGTCCGTAGCCCTGTAGGTTACGGCACTTCAAATGCACATCCAAGTATTTTTTAAATATGGTGAGGGTTTCTGCCTCGACTACGCTTTCAGGCAGTGAGTTCCAGACCTCCACCATACTCTGAGTCAAAACATTTCTCCTCAAATCCCCTCTAAACCTCCTACCAATTGATGATCATCATAGGCAGTCCCTCAAAATCGAGGAAGACTTGCTTCCACTCTAAAAGTGAGTTCTCAGGTGACTGTACAGTCCAAAAGGGGAATTACAGTCTCGGTCACAGGTGGGACAGACAGTAGTTGGAGGAAAGGGTGGATGGGACTGGTTTGCCGCACACTCCTTCCGCAGCCTGCGCTTGCTTTCTGCATGCTCTCGGCGTGAGACTCGAGGTGCTCAGTGCCCTCCCGGATGCTGTTCCTCCACTTAGGGCGGTCTTTGGCCAGGGACTCCCAGGTGCTACCAATTACTTTAAATCTATGCCCCCTGGTTGTTGACCCCTCTGCTAAGGGAAATAGATCCTTCCTATCCACTCTATCTAGGCCCCTCATCAATCAGGTCTCCCCTCAGCCTCCTCTGTTCCAAAGAAAACAAACCCAGCCTATCCAATTGTTCCTTATAGCTCAAATTCTCCAGTCGAGGAAACATCCTCATAATTCTCCTCTGTAGCCTCTCTAGTGCAATCACATATTTCCTATAATAATCCTGTAATCTTTCCTGTCGGCTCCTGCAGTGGGTGCAAACCAAATGTTTGGATTATCGCATTAGCGCACTATAATCGTGGGCCGCAGAGTACACAGGTACAGGCGATGATTAAAGCAAGGCTAGAGAGAGAGAAACCATTTCCTCTGGTGGGGGAGTCCGGAACAAGGGGGCATAACTTTAATATTAGAGCTCGACCTTTCAGGGGTGATGTCAGGGAGCACTTCTTCACACATAGGGCAACGGAAATCTGGAACTCTCTCCCCCAAAAAGCTGTTGAGGCTGGGGGTCTGAGATTGATAGATTTTTGTTCGTCAACGGTAATGAGGGCTATGGAACCAATGCGGGCAGCTGGAGTTAAGATACTGATCAGCCATGATCTCATTGAGTGGCAGAACAGGCTCGAGGGGCTGAATGGCCTATTCCTGTTCCTATCTTCCTAGAAGACTTGCAGCCAGTCCCATTGAGTGAGCCTGCCTTTCACGTTGCAATATTTGACACTTGCCCGTTCCCACGCCAGGAACTTGAGCACATAAATCTAGGCTGACACTCCAGTGCAGTGCTGAGGGAGCGCCGCACTGTCGGAGGTGCCATCTTTCGGATGAGATGTTAACCGAGGCCCCGTCTGCTCTCTCTCTCTCAGGTGGACGTAAAAGATCCCATGGCACTACTTCAAAGAAGAGCAGGGGAGTTATCTTCGATGTCCTGGACAATATTTATCCCTCAATTAACATAACAAAAAACAGATTATCTGGTCATCATCTCATTGCTGTTTGTGGGAGCTTGCTGTGCACAAATTAGCTGCCGCGTTTCCCACATTACAACAGTGATTGCACTCCAAAAGTACTTCATTGGCTGTAAAGCGCTTTGAGATGTCCGGTGGTCATGAAAGGTGCTATATAAATGCAAGTCTTTCAAGTCTTTCTTTATTGATGGAGTGCACCTCCATGCTTGGGTTTTTGCAGTCGGCAGTTTGCAGCAATGTGAATGGTGAAGACCTCAGGCCTTTCTCTCAGTAAATCTGGACCAAACCATACTGGAGTCACTCCAGCTAAATGTAATGAAAGCAAAATTATTACACGTGTGCAATCACATTTGACAAAATGTACCCTTATTCTGTAGGTAGCTCTACCGTGCCATATGTTGGCTGCATGCACTCCTGTATAAATTCATCAGGGAAGAAACCAGTTTATCCAATGAATAGCTCCGCCACACTGACCAAGAAGGTCCCAGGTTCAGTACGTAGTTTGTGCTTGCTGATCTCAGGTGCTAGGAGTGCTATATTTGGGCTCAGTGCCTTTGTGTGAGGGGAGGAGAAAAAGTGACCCTGTTTCTCACTCCTAAACACTAGCCTGTGAGTGACCCATGTCCACGTGTAGAGGTTAGCAGAGAACAGGGCCAGCCTCGGCCTGTAGTCAAGCAACCTGTACGTTGTCCACGTGAGCAGTCTGACACCATGGAGCAAGGTCCCAGCAGCAGATGAGGCCTTCGAGAGAGCGAGAAGGGAGATAAAATTAATCAGAAAGGTCTGGATTGGCCATGCTTAGTGAGCGTTAAGTATCATTAGTTTACATCTGACAGGAAAGTGTTGTAAATATTGGCACCATGCAGTTGCAGACTGCTTCAGATATTCACTCGACAGAGATGGTCGGAAGCAACTTTTAATTCCACTTTCTAATTTAGCCAGTATAATTGAAACCTGATGTTTGAACCTTTCAGGCTCTATAAACTATGGGTTATAAGCTCCCATAGAACAGTCACTTTTTCATCTTAGTCCAGCTTTCATTGCTACAGTAGTTCTGACACCTTGTAGAGGAGGAACAGCACGTACGGCTCGTGATCTGATTATTATGGCAGGTATTTACTTTCTGTTATTGGGAAACTCATTAATCTGTAAAATCTACTGACCTCTGCCATCCTGGAATGTGTGTAAGTATTGGGTCACCTGCGAGCCATATATCAATGCGGCCAAATACTCGGGCTAGGCTTATTGCTTTCACAGTCCACATTAATGAATTCAGTTCATAACCTCTCTTACCCAATTACTGACTATCAGAGCGCTAATGATAACACAATGGCAATTGTTGTAGTGTAATGGGGTGTGGAGGTAAATATAATAAATGATCATTGCTCTATGTACCAGGAGGAATAAAGAGGCACATCATTACCATCGGACTCTCTCCAGCAGAGCTGTGTTCAGCTCTCGTTTGCCGATCCAGGTTAAAATCCCAGCCTTCAACAATGACAACACGCGTTGTTTTTTTAAAGTAGGAAAAGGTCCCAAGGTGTTTCACAGGGGCATAATCAGACAAAAATTGACACCGAACCAAAGAAGGAGATGTTCGGACGGCTGACTAAAATTTCAGTCAAAGCGGTAAGTTTTAAGGAGGGTGTTAAAGGATGAGAAAGTGTTGGAGTGGCGGAGAGGTTCAGAGAGGGAATTCCAGAGCTTAGGACCTCAGTACGGCAACCAATGGTGGATCGAAGGGAGTGGGCGGGGGAGGGGGGGGGTGCACAAGAGGCCAGAGTTGGAGGAATGAGACTTCTTGGAGGGCTGTTGGGCTGGAGGAGGTTACAGAGATAGGGAGGGGTGAGGCCATGAAGGGATTTAAACACGAGGATGAGCATTTTAAAAATGAGGCGTTGATGGACCGGGAGCCAATGTAGGTCAGCGAGCACAGGGATGATGGGTGAGTGGGACTTGGTGTGGGTTAGGATATGAGCAGCAGAGATTTGGAAGAGCTGACATTTATGGAGAGTGGTAGATGGGAGGTCGGCCAGGAGTAGCATTGGAATAGTCGAGCCTTGACTTTCATTTGAACCATACTAGATTCTGTGGGAACGATTTTGGAGCTTTCTGGCTTGGAAACTAGATAACCATTGTACATTAGTGAATGGTCACATCTGTGAGGGTGAGAGGGGGGGGGGAGATTGAGGAATTAAAGAGGAATATTGTATTTTTCTGATTTGTGTAAAATTGTTGATGCCTCTCAGACATCCCATATTGAGCTGATTAATTGGATAGCTCTTTCAAAGAGCTGACACAGGTACGATGGGCCGAATGGCCTCCTTCTGTGCTGTACGATTCTATGAAAAGAAGCTCACGCTGAGAAATTGGGGAACAGGCAGCAGAGGTCGATAGAATTGTTAATGCTCATGGGACACATGTTTGAGCTTTTCCGTTTGGTCCCGTTTTGCAAACTCTGTCTTGGTATCACCGCCATGAACTCATTGAATGGCGGTGCAGGCTCGAAGGGCTGAATGGCCTACTCCTGCACCTATTTTCTATGTCTATGTCTACTGAGTGAACACACACCCTGTGACATACACTATTCCTCTCCTGAGTGGATGGGCCGGTGAATTGTTGTAGTGCCTGGTGTCGAATATCGAATATTAGATTGAGCACGTGAGTGGCCCAAAGTGGTTTGCTTTCTGTAACGTATGCTCACAGGTTTGTAGAACTGTTGCATTGTGAGTGGCTTAGCCAGTCACATGATGTTCACAAGACTCAATAAAAGTCAGTTGAGTCTAGGTCATCCACGATGAGGTATGCAGTTGTGAGCCTAGTGGATGAACTGGTAATGTGTAGTGTGATTGTTAAACCATTGTTAATAAACCAATTAGTTCTTAATAGCAATGTGTTGTTATGAATTCTTAAGCAAAGAGCCCATGAAGCACATACATTACAGTTTCCAGTTTTCTTTTACACCCTGACTAGTGGTTGGAAGTCTCGAGTGCCACCCTCCTGCTCCATGGTGATTAGGCTCTCAGTGTGGATTATCGCAGGTCTCAATCTATGTGCTTCCACTTGAGCCCAGTGCAATAGTGTTGGCACCCTCTCTGTGACGGTCTTTAACTCTCCCTTGTGACTGAGCTCTCCTCACGAACAGCTGCAATGAAGCACCTAAACAGTAGGGTCGGCAACTCTGGTTGGACGTATTCCTGGAGGTCTCATCAAATGATCTCCTCCCACCAACTGCTCCGCCCTGACCCTCCCGCCATTGGTCACCTGACACTTCCATCCTCTTGGTGCCCTGCCTTCTCACGGCCAATCGGAATGTGAACCATCTCTTGCATTGCAAAGTGCTGCAGTACAGCAGGACCTGGGGGTACTTGTGCATGAAACACAAAGGATAGTATGCAGGTACAGCAAGTGATCAGGAAGGCCAATGGAATCTTGGCCTTTATTGGCCAAAGGGGATGGAGTATAAAAGCAGGGAAGTCTTGCTACAGCTATATAAGGTATTGGTGAGGCCAGACCTGGAATACTCCGTGCAGTTTTGGTTTCCACATTTATAAAAGGATATACTTGCTTTGGAGGCAGTTCAGAGAAGGTTCACTAGGTTGATTCCGGAGATGAGGGGGTTGAGTAGGTTGGGCCTCTACTCATTGGAATTCAGAAGAATGAGAGCTGTGATCTTATCGAAACGTATAAGATTATGAGGGGGCTTGACAAGATGGATGCAGAGAGGATGTTTCCACTGATGGGGGAGACTAGAACTAGAGGGCATGATCTTAGAATAAGGGGCCGCCCATTTAAAACTGAGATGAGGAGAAATTTCTTCTGAGGGTGGTAAATCTGTAGAATTCGCTGCCTCAGAGAGCTGTGGAAGCTGGGACATTGAATAAATTTAAGACAGAAATAGACAGTTTCTTAAACGATAAGGGGATAAAGGGTTATGGGGAGCGGGCAGGGAGGTGGAGCTGAGTCTATGATCAGATCAGCTGTGATCGTATTAAATGGTGGAGCAGGCTCGAGGGGCCGTCCTGGGGATTAATTTTCAAATCTTGGAGGCTCCTGGCCGATGCTGGACAGTTGGCAACCCTAATAACCCGTCCAGCATCTGTACTACACCATTTCTTTTACATTTAACATAAAGAAAGAAAGCCTTGCATTTATATAACGCCTTTCACAACCACCAGACATATCAAAGCATTTTACAGCCAATGAAGTATCTTTTGGAGTGTGGTCACTGTTGTAATGTGGGAAACGCGGCAGCCAATTTGCGCACAGCAAGCTCTCACAAACAGCGATGTGACAATGACCAGACAATCTGTTTTTGTTATTTTGATTGAGGGATAAATATTGGCCAGGACACTGGGGATAACTATTCCCCCCCCACCCTACACTTCTTCGAAATGGTGCCATGAGATACAACAAAAGATTGCATCCATTGCAATCTGATTTCCCTGCAATATTACATTTGAGCTCTTCACTATACCAAGGGGGCTCTTTGATCTGATGCTGTGCGAAAAAGAGACTAAAACTGAACTGGAATACTTCCAATGGGTCTGCACTTCCTGGGATACAGCCAATGGCCTTCACTGGACCATCTGATTGTGTTTAAGGCACGATGTTAAACACTGTATTTATTAGCAGCTGGTTGGTGTCCCCTCCCACACCATTCCTCTGACATTTTCTAGCCCTCCAGGCAGTCTGTCAATGTTTAGGGAGAAGAGTCATGGATCTTTGATTGCAAGATGAAAAGAAAAATAAATAATCGAAACTGAGCAAAGATAAGTGAGAGAGAGAGAAACGCTCCAAATTATTACTTTGTTGATTGTGGTGAGTTTGTTGCATTAAAAGAGATTAAAAATGGAACCTTCCTTTCCAAACTTCCAAGGGCTTCAAAGTGAATCGTTTTGCATCAAAGAAGAAGCGAACAACCCCTGTGAAAATTGTTTTTATCTTAAATGTTCAAAATCAAAAGGTGCCTCATTCTTTTACATCATGCCAGCTTGTTTTAAACATCAAGATATTTCTGACCTTGAACGGTGAATTTGTCGGGGGTTAGTTCCATCGTTACCCATTATTTATATCTGCCTGTGATAACCCTGCAGCATTTTGAAGGTGGTGTTTCCATAATTAGGAGCTTTCAAGTCAGGCCAAGCTAACAGGAACAGCCTGAAATACTCCACTTTTCTCCAGTCCAATATGAATCGGCCAAGATATTTGCCATGGGGAGTTTACGCAGCGGCAGATTGCAGTATCAGCGCTTTGATTTTCTGTAACCCCGCTCATGTTATGTAGTCTAGCGCTGTTTGGGAGAGAAGTGCCGCTGTTTGTTTAGACTGTCGGCGCACTGGATTGTCCCCTGTGGGGGTGCGTTGTTTCAGCTTTAACAGCAACCCGAGAAACAAGTGTGCAGGCGCTCGGTATTCTGGTCACGGTCTTTCCACGTAGCTGGGAAGATCTAAGTGACAAACCAGGCTGAGCACTCAACCCCATTCACAGACAGAAATAAAATGGCGGCAACTATTTTGGTTTGCCTGTTGGTGACACTGTGCCTCTGGCAGTTCAGAGAAATAGAAAAACCCCTCTTGAAATACTACCACAGGCAGCACTGAAAAGTAAATGCAGTACTTAGCCATGGCCCCTCGCCTCGGAGTCAGAAGACCATGAGTTCATGCCCCAGTTCAGAGACTTCAGCATGTAACCCAGGCTGACACTCCGGTGCAGTACTGAGAGAGAGTGCTGCACTGTTGGAGGTGCCGACTTTTGGATAAGACGTTAAACCAAAGCCCCTAACTTCTCTCAGGTGAGTTGAGAGGCAGCAGTTGCATGGGAACACCATCACCTCCATGTTCTCCTCCAAGTCACACACCATCCTGACTTGGAAATATATCGTTGTTCCTTCATCGCCGCTGGGTCAAAATCCTAGAACTCCCTCCCTAACAGCACTGTGGGAGCACCTTCACCACACGGACTGCAGCGGTTCAAGAAGGTGGCTCACCACCACCTTCTCAAGGGCAATTAGGGATGGGCAATAAATGCCGGCCTTACCAACAACGCCCACATCCTGTGAATGAATAAATAGATTTTTTTTTAAAAACTATCCTATAGCACTTTTCAAAGAGCAGTCCTGGCCAATATTTATCCCTCAACCAACATAATTAAAAACAGATATTCTGGTCATTATCACATTGCTTTTTTGGGAGCTTGCTGTGCGCAAATTGCATTCCAACAGTGACTACACTCCAAAAAATACTTCATTGGCATTAAAGCGCTTTGTGACATTCTGAAGACGTGAAAGGCGCTATATAAATGTAAGTCCTTTTCTTTCACTAGAGCAAACATCCATTTGAACTTACTTTCTTAAAAAACACGTTGAGGCTTCTGTGACTGGTGATGTGACGGGGTGACACAGTGTTGTAATCGTGTGCATACAGCAGTGAAGTGCAATGTAGATTGCAAGTTGATCTGTTATACCAGTTCGAAAATATACCCTGAAAGAGGCTGTTTGTTTGTTAGAAAGGGTATTACCGAACCAAAAGATACAAATCAGCCATGATCTCAGTGAATGGCGGAACAGGCTCGAGAGGCTGAATGGCCTACTCCTGTTCCTATGTTGTTGCATTTCAAAGTTGCAAACCTCTTCAATTCCTAATGTGAATAGAAGCGTATGTACCTATGCAGTATTCCATGTCAGTTTTGATCAGTTATTGGGGATTAGTCGAATACCATACGACAAACCGTACCGAATGTGCCATTAAATAGTAGGATATGTGTTTCTTACCAGCCCACAATAAATATATGCTTATATCATAAAATTAAGGGTGAAAGGCATTATGCAATGGATATGTTGATTATAGATTAAAGTGGCTTAAGAATATTTCATGTAATGAATTTGTTGATTATAGATTAATGAGGATTAAACATAGTATGTTATGATATTCGGGGTTATAGGTTAATGCGTATTAAGCATAGTAAATAGTAAAGAACAAGCATAGTAAAAGCACAGACACCGAACACTTCGAGTTGCTTCGCCGGGAGCACACGGAAACCAAGTACAAAGTGCAGAAGGAGCGCATGACAAATCAAGCACCCCACCCACCCGTCCCTCCAACCACCGTCTGCCCCACCTGTGACAGAGACTGTAGATCCCGCATTGGTCTCATCAGTCACCTTAGAGCTCATTTTAGTGTGGAAGCAAGTCATCCTCGACTCCAGGGAACTGCCTAACACGAAGAAGAAATGGGGTAAAGTCTATTAATAATGATCATATGTGGTATGTAATCCTACTTTTATTCTGCTGCAAGGTGACACGCACGGCCCCTTTAATAAAATAAAGTTCTCTTTACGTGCAGCGAGCTCGGTGCTGCCTTCGAGGTTGGGCTGATCGCTGAGGTGTTGTGTGAAGTCCTAATCTCACCAGCACCACAATATGTGAAAGTCCCACAGTCAGCTCTTTCTGACAACTCTCCTTTAAACAGCCAGACAAAAGGGGATATTGTATCTTCAAACAGCCGCAATGTGCCCTTCTGCACGGGATCCAAAACCAACAAAGGGTTAGACTTAACCCAGTGTCTGCGGCAAATTCCATAATAAACACAGCTCCACTCCAAATGGTTTACATTGAATTCTCTCTGTGCATTGTTACTTTTCTGGCACATTTCATTTTGGTTTTTGATCCAAAAATATAGTATAAATAAAAAAGATCACACAGCCTGCTTTTCAAGCTAGATTGTCATCCTTATGAAAAGTTGGGAATAAACGGCAAATACTGGCAATCTGAACTAAAAAGAAAATAGATTGGAAACACATCGCAATTCGTTTGGCATCTCTATAGTGAATAGACAGGCTCTGATGTTTCAGGCATATAACCCTGGATCAGAACAGCTGCTGTGCGCTTCCAACAATTTCTGTTACTTTGCCAACACTTTTCAATCGATTTGCCCACCCGCACTGGCATGGTACAAGTTCATTGAACAAGGACACGAGAACACGGCTGAGCCTTAATCTCCGACTTGATAAGGATGTGCACCTCTGTTTTACAGCCACGGTTTCCAAGGTTATTGTTCATGAAGCACTTTTAAAAAAGAAAGAAAAGACTTGCATTTATATAGCACCTTTCACGACCACCGGACGTCTCAAAGCGCTTTACTACCAATGAAGTACTTTTGGAGTGTAGTCACTGTTGTAATGTGGGAATGTTTAGTTTAGACTTAAGGGGATTAGCTCCTTTCCCCCCCAATCCAGATGTAATCAAGTGAGCAGCTTTGGACGATATGAGCCTGATATCTAATAGAAACACAGTCTAAATATATGGGCATACTATTTGCACTGATCAGTAAATGAAGACAAAGAGTGATTATCTCATTGGAAGATCAACTGGAATAGCTTATTTTAATTCTTCAGTAAAGAAGGAAAGACATGCATTTATATAGTGCCATTCAAGACACTGAACGTCCCAAAGCGCTTTACAGCCAATAAAGTATGTTGTTTGGAGTGTAGTCACTGTTGTAATGTAGGAAACGCGGCAGCCAATTTGCACACAGCAAGTTCCCACAAACAGCAATGCCATAACTTGAGAACAATTGATATGTGTTTCTCTCTCTTTTGGAATTGGCAACAATTACCTTCACTTTGAGGAGCAGATCGGAATTAAAATCAAGAATATGGGGCGAAAGTAACGCAAAGTGGAACTTTAAAAAAAAAAATAATGTTACCTCAATTACTTTTCCCTTTTGTTTGGTTCCTGAGTTAAAGAGACAGTTCCATACTGCAGTTTATCGACCATCAATCAACCGTATATGGACATTCTGGTAAATTCAGGAAGCGTGTCAGTGTAAATGCTGATTTCTAGACATGCCTTAAAGCACTGCATGATTTATGGTCGTACACTAGCCCATATCATTATTGAAGGCCTACAACAGCTGTATGAAAGCCATTTCCTGACTAGGTCATCACTGCTGACAGAACTCGTACCATAGGACCCCATAACTCAACCTCAGTGTCTGCAATTGCAGACATTTTAGCTGGAGGTACAACGAGCAACAGGAGGGCAAATGTTCATTTAAAGTGACCCGTTAAACTGAATTCTATTTGTTTATTCAATTTCTACAGCGTGCTTTGGATTTAAAACTATTCTTAGAGATTGAGGTTGGGTTAGAATTTTTCTTGCATGTTCGGGTACCGGGAGGGAGATGAAAAAACGTCCTTCCATCAGTGCCTTGTACAGAGCACAGGGAGGAGGAGTGTATAAATGAGATGGAATCATAGAAGCTTACGGCACAGAAGGAGGCCATTGTGTCCGTGCCGGCCGACAAAGAGCTATCCAGCCTAATCCCACTTTCCAGCTCTTGGTCCGTAGCCCTGTAGGTTAAGGCACTTCAAGTGCACATGCAAGTGTTTTTTAAATATGATGAGGGTTTCTGCCTCTACTACCCTTTCAGGCAATGAGTTCCAGACCCCCACCATTGTCTGGATGAAAATAAATTCTTCTCAACTCCCCTCTAATCCTTCTACCAATTACTTTCAATGTATGCCCCCT